>NC_045445.1:105489859-105516084 GCF_002776525.5 Piliocolobus tephrosceles | reverse complement strand
GCCATGCCTTGGCCCCCACTCAAGCATAATGAGAAGGTTTCTGTAATTGCCGGCCTGTGAGGCTGCAAAACTGGCACTGTTTAGAGCAAGTTGGCTTTTACAGCAAGCTGGCTTTTACAGCCAGCACTGGCATCTGAGGTGTGCCAGAGAGCCCCTGTTCCTGCTTCCTGCAGGCGAGCGCCCCTACTGCCTGCTTCTCATCTCCTAACTCGGGCAGTCTCTTTGTTCCTAAACCCACTGCATCAAACGCAGCAGCTCTGTCAGTGGGGCTCGGTTTTCTACTTGATATTCCATTCAACTTCTGTTCACATGACTCATCTTTCTTCCCCTTCCACATACTTCTCTTTTTTCTAACCCCGGAAAGGGATTCATTTTCTTTAACATTCCAGGTATAGAACATGTTTAATCAGAGCCTGGGTAGTCCCTGCTCTCTGGGTACAATGACAGGAGAAGCAGCCCGGCTTTCTAAGCACTTCTTACGGCCTTAAATGAGGACAGATTGATTTTGACTGAAATATCCACTAGCGAAAGATAATTAGAAAATTATCAATCTGTACGTTGAGTCGTAACAATTTGAATGAGAGCACAGGATAGATCATCCTGGTCCTGACAGATCACCAGGGCAACAGGAGAGGGCCTCTGGGGAAAAGAAGAGAAGGGAAGAAGGAGCTGACTTGGGCTCAACAGTCATGAAGGCGGGAGTGAAGCAGAGTGAAGCAGAGTGAAGCGAATGTGCGAGGGTTTAATTTGCCTCATAGAAAATATCCTATTATCAAAAAGCTGCTTCCTCTACTGGCAGTTTTGCTTTTTCCAATAAAAGGGAAGACGTACAGCTTTATGTAACACATATAGCAGAGAAAGTAGAACGGTGACCCTGTGAAAATTATGGCATTAAAAGTAATAAGCTTGCCATTGCCAATAAACCACACAGACACCATGCTGTGCCATCCTGAGTATAAAGATGACATTTTTAGTTATTCCTATAGTAACTTCTCCCACTGCAACTACATTTTGAACATCATGCTTTCACAAAGAGACTCTTTCTAAAGTTTGAGGATTTCTGAGGTTTCATTCTTCAAGGCCCAGATCAGGCATCCCATTTTCAAGAAAGCCTCACAGCCTGGATTACATGCTCCCATAGTACCTTTCTGTCATGGCAGTTAATTGACTCCTGTATTTGCTAATTGTTTACTTATCTTTCCAACCACTAGACTATGAGCTTCCTGAAGACAATCATCATGGATTATTCATTTCTGAATCCCTGGTGTCTACCACTGCCTGGCTTTATAAATGTTTATAGAGTTGAATAATTAATAAGCCTTATTTCTTGTCCCATCCTTTAAGCCAAGGAGACTACTGCTGTAGCAACTAAGTTAGATACCTTCACTAATCTCTCCTAACCCCAAGGTGCTATAATTTTAGAATCTGCTGTCTTCTGCCTAAATCAGAAAGTAGATGAGGTTCTGAAGCAAGAAAATTATTTGGCTGGATGAGAATGTTAAAAGGGAGAAAACAATTTCTCCTAAGCAGAATTCTTCATTTAAAATGGAGAGAAGTGTGGCAAGAGTAGAATGGAATTGAGGCTAGTGGTATACAAAGATGTATGCCCAAAATTATAGAAAGGCAGAAACAGGCCGGGCGCGGTGGCTCAAGCCTGTAATCCCAGCACTTTGGGAGGCCGAGACAGGCGGATCACGAGGTCAGGAGATGGAGACCATCCTGGCTAACACAGTGAAACCCCGTCTCTACTAAAGAATACAAAAAATTAGCCGGGCGTAGTGGCGAGCGCCTATAATCCCAGCTACTCGGGAGGCTGAGGCAGGAGAATGGCGTGAACCCGGGAGGCGGAGCTTGCAGTGAGCCGAGATCGTGCCACTGCACTCCAGCCTGGGCGACAGAGCGAGACGCCGTCTCAAAAAAAAGAAAAGAAAAGAAAAGAAAGGCAGAAGCATCAATTCTCATTTTTTTCTCAAGAAAAGTCAAGAATTGAAGTCTATATTGTAAGCATTGATCACCAGAATCCTGACTACAAGAAAAAAATTGAAAGCCCTTCTCCTTTTTTTCTGAAAATGAAAATTCTGATTGTATAAAAATAATTCAAGGGTGAAGGCAAGGACATTTTTCTTTTTAGAATCAGTTGCTGAAAAGCTGGTAGAAATAATTGAAGATCAATTCAAAATAGGCAATTTAATTGGGTCTTTATTTTTCAAAAAAAAAGGAGAAATTTAAAACGTCAGGCTTACTCTTCTGAGTTGTATCAAAGGAATAGAGAACATAAAATTCAATACAGAGCAAATAAAATACATACTGATCTTTCATTCTCTATTGTCTACACTTATAGGAATGAGAAAGAGAATTAAAGAGAGAGAGAGAGAAAGAGGTGAGTGGGGGAGGCTTTGGATAAAGTAACAGAAAAGAGAGAAAGACACTTGTAAACCTAATGGCCATAAAAACATAGCTAGAAAAAGACACACACAATAAAGACCCAGATAGAGGTTTCCATGACCTAGAATATCTACTCTGTGTGATTTTAGAATAAGTTAGTAAAGACTTTTAAAAGCATGTTTTATTTTTGACTTTCAATATCTCTTGGTTTCAGAGTTTGTAAAAATTTGATATTTGTTCTTTGTGTGCGTGTGTGTGTGTGTCAGAGAGAGAGAGAGAGAATGAAAGACCCTAACGGAATTGACATAAGAGGTATGCTGAGAAAGTTTGTTCAGAGTAAGGAGTATTTCAGGAAAAAATATTTTGATATTTTGAATGTATCACTTGGCAGTATTACTTTGGCTGCTGCTGAAAGAGACAAGATGGAGTGGGAGAGGGTCCGAAAATAGGTTTCACTGGCTGCTACTTCTTTCCTTGAAGATCTTCTGGATCATCTCTTTGTTCTTACCTCATACTAGTCAGAGTTCCTGGGGTGCAATGGGGCTTGGGGATCCTTACACTGCTCTTAACAAGCTGTTTCCTTCATGACCCAGTGGAAGTGGGTAAATAAAATCTGCGTATGAGATGCCTCCATCTTATAAAAGAAATACTTAAAGTAAAACCATTCCTTATGAGTAACCATGGCCTACCAATGTGTCAACTAAGTTTATTATGGGGAACATTCGTAGATTTACTCCATGCTGAACCTTTTAACTTTTTATTCTTATGCGACTATATACTGAAGAAATCCTAAAGATAAGCAGCTTTGCACACCTTTGTTACTCTTATTATTGTATATATAAAAACATTCCATTTTCACTTATTAATTCTATAGTTATTGATTCAGAAAAAGGATAATATCTAACATTGTGGGCTCACTGTTTTCCATGAACTTAATGTGCTCATGAATCATTGAATGTCTTGTCACTGACTGCTTTTTGTGCCCAAGTTATTGTGTATTATTGATCCACAATGACTTTGTAATAAAATCAGTTTTTTTTTCTGTTCTTTATGTTAATGCTCTCATTTAAAACTCTGTAACTCAATTGTTATTTTGTTTTGAAACAAAAACCTTTCATGAGTTTATGTTATAGGGAAGACATCATGCTAGTCGCTGGAATTGAATGCCTTGTTGCAGTGACTCTGTGCAGCAAAATGGCATCTAAACTCGCTTCTTGATTTATATATAATCTGTTTCATTTCTCCTTAACTCCCCAACCTGTTTTAATTAAGTGGATCCTTAATATAAAATGTTCTTTAACAAAGGGAAAGAGACCTATTTAGGTGTATGTTCTAAATCAGGAGTCCCCAGCCCCCAGGCCCCAAACCCCTTGACCTGTTAGGAACCCAGCAGTGGGCCAGGGAGCATTGACACCTGAGCTCCGCCTCCTATCTGAGGAACAGCAGCATTAGATTCTCATAGGAGCGCAAACTTTATTGTAAACTGTGTGTGTGAGGGATCTAGGGTGCACACTCCTTATGAGAATCTAACTAATGCCTGATGGTCTGAGGTGGAGCAGTTTCATCCCGAAACCATCCCCCATGCCCACCCCACCCCATCCATGGAAAAATTGCCTTCCACGAAATGGGTCCCTGGTGCCAAAAAGGTTGGGAACTGCTATTTTAAATAAACCAGCATCAAGTATCCATCCTTTAACTTTTTCCTCTTGGTCATATGGTAAAATATAATCAATAAAAATTTTTGTAGACTGTGACCTCTTCCTGCCAGGATAGAAGTGGTTTACAGTAAAGGAGATATTCAGATCTTTATCCTAGACCAAAGTTTGGCTGT
The DNA here is from genome assembly GCF_002776525.5 of Piliocolobus tephrosceles. Lineage (NCBI taxonomy): Eukaryota > Metazoa > Chordata > Mammalia > Primates > Cercopithecidae > Piliocolobus > Piliocolobus tephrosceles. The sequence goes on along the minus strand of NC_045445.1, from coordinate 105,511,868 downwards.
GCTGGCCCTTGGTACAGGGGAGTCAGGGGCTTGAGTTTAGGTCCCTTAACAAGATGGAAGGAATCCCAGCTGTAGAATTAGAACACGGATGAAATTCTCCATTAATCGACTCCTCTCCACCTGAACTGAACAAAGTCACTTTTCTTTTTTCTCAGTGCTAGTGTTCTATTAATAGAAGTAGAGACATACTTTAATATGGAGATAAAGTTTAATCACAGAAATAAAAACATGTATTTGGTCATGTCATAATGACCAAGACAAAGTTAACTCTGATTCCACAGTATATTTTAAGCCAAAATATACTAGCTTTCTGAGCCATAAACATTGCTAAAATGACTTTTCTTTTTTTCCAAAGAAGAGGAAATCCTAACAATAATCTATAAGAAAATATCTAAAACACTTTGTATCAAACTTGCTTTACTTTTTCTTAATCTCTAAAATTAGATAATACTGGAAGAATATTAGATCTTTGAATTCAAGTCACACTGAAATAGACATGGCAAAATGGGTATTAAAAAAAGGGAAGAAAGAGAGGTAAATACGCGTATATAAATATAGCCAAACTACTTTATTGATCTATATCCACAAAATCTGTCAAATCAGAAGAGTCTGTCCTCTTGCAGACTTATGTTATACTGGATACAAGACAGAGAACTGGTACATAATTATTATTGGCTCAACTGCTTTAGACCTAAAGTATAAGTTATCTATTGCCTTAGGTAATGCAACATAACAACTCACTTCCTCTTTCACCTATCTCCATCAAATAAAACCATAGCTCTTGTGTCTGTGGATCAGCTAGGTGGTTCTTCTGTTCTGGGCCAGGCTAAAATTATTTCATCTAGAAGCACTCTCGTAAGCAGTTAGCCAGCTGGTTGGCTGGGAACTGACTGGTCTTTGATTACTTCTCTCAAGATAGCTCTCCTCCATGGGGTCTCTTATCCTCCAGTAGGCCGGTCCAGCCTTGTTCACATAGCTCTCTAGGATTTGAGAGAGTGAGAAGTATACAAAGCCTTCTGAGTCCTAGATTTGGAACTGTAACACCATCACTTCCACTGTATTCTGTTGTCTAAAACATGACACAGGGCTTCCAGGGGTGGGAATATAAACTTTACTTCTTGATGGGAAGCTTGATGGACAAAGTTATGGCTTTAGAAGAGCAGTGACAATTGTGTCATTTGTGCAACCAATCTACCTCAGAATAGCAAGCTTAAAAATTGAAAGGTAGTATCAAGTTAAGGAGAATCAAGGTTTTCCTAGGCTGTGAGGAATTGCATCAGGCTCTGGTTTTGTATTTGTGTGTGTATTTTTTTTTCTTTCACAATGGCATCATGGAAAAATTAAAGATCGTGAAATAACTAGATCGAGAGCAACAAATTATATCAGAATTAGGATCTTGTTTTTAGAAAGAAATCAACCTCCTCAAGTCTGGCTCAAAGTATGTAGTGAGATAATCTGTAATTTAAAATATTTTTAAGAAGAGCTAACGTTTTATGAGGAAATATAAAAACATTTTTAATCTCTGAGCTAATCAAACTGGAAGTATTAATTTCATGAATGTCAGTTTGGGTACAAAGCAAAGTTTCATAGTTTGTGATTATAACAACAAATGGCAAGGTAGAAAAGAGACCATCTTCTCAGGAAAATTACACTTTATTCTTGGAAAAAGAACAAAATTGACCTTTTTCTGCCTCCTGATGGCAAATAAATTGCAGAGATCAGCGTAAAGCATGACCCACCCTATTATCATCATAGTTTTTGCAGCCTATTTAACTTTTGTTTTCAATATGTGTTGGAATAAAAGCCCTAATTTTACGCAGGGAATCTCCCAGCCTTTTTTCAAATGCCACTTGAGTAGATGCAATAAGCACTGTTCTAAGAGAACAAGAAATATAGAAATTGGGATTATAATTCTGGTATTAATGCTGTGTGCTCTTGATTCTTCTGTACCCTAATTTCCTCAACCACTTAATATGGATATTTTAAACTTTTCCTGCATAAAAGTTATAAGTACAGATGAAATCACATTTAAAAAATACCTCATTCATTGTTGCGAGATTACATTGACACAATATTTTTAGAGGGTAGTTTTGGTGTCAAAGGCCTTAGAATTTTGCATACTTTTTAACCCAGTGATCCTACTTTTAGGGATTTATTTTAAGGAAAATAAGTCCCTTACTTTAGCTGCAAGGACACTTATTTTTCTAATTTTATGACAGCAAAAATATTGGAAACAACCAAATGACCCAAATTGGAGGTTTGGGTAAGTAAATTGCAGTATTTCCATACATTAAAATGCTAAGCAGCAGTGAAAAATGATGAGGTGGAGAATTTTTATGAATATATGCTGAATAGTTTTCATGTCACTAAATGAAAATGCATATAACAAAATAATATGTTCAGTATAATTGCATTTTTGAATAAAGTATGTATATAAAAAGACTGAGAGAATGTGTACTGAAATGTTATTAGTGGTGATCTATATTGGAGATAGAGTTGGATTTTATTTTCTTATTTTTGTTTAACACTATTTTTATATGTATTACCTTTATATGATAATTTTATTGTTTCTTTCTTAAAAGATTTATGGAATAAGATTTATAAGTATAGAACATTTTTATGCTTACCTCTTGAATCAGTACACTATAATAATGAGAACTCAAATTTAAAACTCTGCATCTTTAAAAGCTTTGCCAGCTGACATTTGTCCTTGTCACAGACAAAACAGTTTTCTATTTATGTTTACAGCATTGAAAAATGCACAGTATCCTACAGTACAAGGAGGGAGATTTATAATAAAGTCCTTCATCTCAGTGTATGAGTATACCTGTAAATCATTCACAGACTCACATTAAATATAAGCCTCAAAGTAGCAAATGTATCAAACAAACAAAATGTGAGCATGTCTGCACTATCTGCATCTTTGTTTCTCTATGTAACCATGACCATCTTGCTAAACTCTCATTCCACAGCCACCTAATTGTTCATTCAACACATATTTATTTCGGGGCTGTATATTAACAGCTGTGTCTAGTACTATGATTCTGGAAAATTAGGCTGCCAATGGCTTCTTGGAATCAGAGTCCTTGCAGACACTCAACAATGCCTCCAGGATAATGCAGATTCTACATACAATATCAAAAGAGCAAAAAACATTTGCCCTGTCTTCAAGAAACTTGTTTTTTGAACAAAAAAGGAAAAAAAAATACAAGCATTAAATTACTAGGAAAAAATGTCATTCATCTATTTGTTCAACATGATATATTCTCAACTTACTGATGCTGGGCAGCTTGTCAGGCAGAGTGAAGAAAATATATGTTCCAATTTTAGAATACAATTCAGGGTCATTTAATGCCAGATACTGTAATTTAGGGATGGGAGAGAGTAATCTTAGTCCCACAAAACTTACTTCAGTGATGGAAGGGACCTCGTGAGTATCTTGTCCAAACAAAGCTAGCATGATTTTATACAGCAGGAAATTAGACCAATGGGGAAGGTTTTCCTGTAGAAATGGAGCTTAAAAGTGGGATTGAGATGATGGGTGGAATTTGCTAGAGAAGAATAACAGAGGAGTACTCTACCAGAGGAAGAAACAAGCAAAGGGCCTGAACTGGGAGAGAGTATGCTACGGTCAGAATTTGTCCTGCAAAAAGCATGTGTTGGAAACTTAATCCCCAAAGCAACAATGTTGTGAGATGAGGCCTAATGAGAGGTGATTAGGCTCTGAAGTCAGAGTAAATAAATTAATGAGATTATCACAGGAGTGGGTTCATTGTCACAGGAGTGGATTTGCCCACTCTTGCACTCTTTTTCTCCTTATGTTTGTCCTTTCACCATGTGATGGCTTCCACCATGATGCAGCAAGAAGGCCCTTTCAAGATGCTGGCACCTTGATCTTAGACTTACTAGCTTCCATAACTGTGAGAAATAAATTTCTGTTTATTAGAAATTACCTAGTCTATGGTATTCTGTTACAGCCATGCAAAACAGACTAACACAGGGTGTGATTTATAAGTGGGCCTAAGAGGTAAGAGACAAAGCTGAGCACTTACTTAAGACCCAAGCACAGACAGAGAGATTCTCCACTGATTCATAACATACTGCAGGCATCAGAGAATGGAGCTCTTGAGAACATTATTCTCTCTCAAAAGAGAGATAGCAAGTAGATAAACAATTCCAAATAGTTGTTCACCTTTATTCCTTAAAGAAAAAAAAAATAAGGGCTAAACATAAAATGAACAATTGTAAACAATCTGTAGACTGGAAAAAAAAAGCCCTGTAGATTTTCCAGCTGTATAGGTGTTTCCAAGATCATGTTTTTGAAACAAGAATAAAAGCAATTGATATAAATTCTACTTTTACCACTTACTGTAACACTAAGTCCTTTTGGAGTTCTCAAATCTTAGGACCATTCTTTATTTTATAATGGAAGGATCATATTTCCATTTCTGGGCAAGATAGAGTAAGAGGGACCAGATTTATATTCCCGCCTGAAACAACCACAGAAACGAAATAAAATATGTGAAACAACTATGTTCAAGTAACTAGAAATCAGACTATGAAAGATAGCGAGTCCCGAGAGATGGAAACAAATGAAGTAAAACTTTTGATTGCCACAACTTGAGAGAGTTTACATGCTGTGGTGCAGAAAAGGGAACCTAGACAAACCTGATGGTCTCACTGGGTTGAGATAGAGCTGAATGTCTGGGGAAATCAAGGCAACTAGAGATAGCTGGACAGAGTACCAGAGAGGAGAGAGGTGCGTAGAGAGAGGGACCTGAAGATTTTCAGAGCATTCTCTTCAAGTGCTTAGCACAGTATTGATCAAAGTACATGTATAGATAAATCACCTGAGGCTAGGGAAATACCTATAGATAGATAGAATTATAGATAGCAGTGCCTGGCATTCACACTGAGCCAAGAATAGTGTGTTATCACCAACCAGGCTGAAAAAGTCACAACTCATGGGGCACTGGGTAGAGTACTCAGGATGTACTTGCCTCAGTAGTGGGAAATAATATGCTCTGATAGAATACCACACCAGACTTATCTAACAAATCCTGAAAGTACTACTTGAAAAGACTGAACTGTTTCCAAATAACCTAATTGTATCCCTGAATAAAGCTTAAAAACACATAGGAATACAAAAATATCCAGAACCCCAAAGAGCACGTGGTACATATACACCATGGAATACTGTGCAGCCATAAAAACGAATGAGATCATGTCCTTCATATGGACATGGATGGAGCTGGGGGTCATTATACTTAGCAAATAAATGCAGGAACAGAAAAACCAAATACCACATGTTCTTACTTATAAGTGGGAGCTAAATGGTGAGAACACATGGACACATTGTGGGGAACACCACACACTGGGCCTGTTGGAGTGTGGAGGGTAGGAGGAGAGAGGGGATCAGGAAAAATAACTAATGGGTGCTAGGCTTAACACCTAGGTGATGAAATAATCTGTACAACAAATCCCCATGACACATGTTTACCTATGTAACAAACCTGCACTTGTACCCCTGAACTTAAAATAAAAATTTCTTAAAAATCCAAAACCCAGTAAAGTAAAGCTTATTGTAACTGGCATCAAATCAAAGAAAAAATAAAGCATGAAAAAAAGCAGGAAAAAACATTCAGAATGAGGACAATCAATTGATCAAATCTAACCCAGACCTGACACAGATGTTAGAATCAGCAGACAAGTACTCTAAAATAGTTATTATTACTGTATTCTGTATGTTCCAAATGTTAAGTAGAAACATAGAAGATATAAATAATGCATGAGAAAACATAGAAAGTGCCATGAAAATTATGATGTCTGAGATGAAATACATACACTGAATGAAATTATCAGAAGATTAGAAATGGCATAAGTAAAAATTAGTGAACTTCAGAACATAACAACAGAAACAGTCCAAAATGTAAAGCATAGAGAAAAAAGATTCAAGAAAAAAAAGGAAAGGAAAGAAAGGAAGAGAGCTGTGGGATAAGAGATATGTTACTGAAGTCCCTAAAAGAGAAGAAAGGAGAGAACAGGAAAAGTTTTTGAAGAAATAATAGGTGAGTTTTCCAAATGTAATGAAAACTATAAATGCAGAAATTCAAGAGGCTTAAAGAACCCCAAACACAAAAAAAAGGTGAGGAAACTATTCCCAGGTGCGTCATAATCAAATTAGTCAAAGCCATTAATAAAACAAAAAATTGTAAAGTACCCAGAAAAAAATAAGATAAATACAGAGAAATAAAGATCCAAATGACATCACATTTCTTGTCAGAAACAATGCAAACTTGAGGACAGTGGAGCAACATCTTTAAAGTACTGGAAAATAATAAACTGTCAACCTCTAATTCTATACTTGGTCAAAACTAACTTTCAAAAATGAAGGCAAAGAAAGGCTTTTTCTGACTTAATATTAGAAGAATTCATCAACATCAGACCCACAGTGTAAGAAATATTAAAGTCCTTCAAGCAGAAAAAAAAATGATACTAGAAGGAAATATGTATCTATGCAAAGGAATGCAGAGCACTAGACATGGTAATGTGGTAACTATCTGGGTAAATTTATAAAAATTTTGTTCATAATTTAAATATCTTGAAAAGATAATTGACTATTTAAACAACAAAACCAACCAACAAACAAACTGAATGTATTATGGAGTTTATAACATATGTATAAGTAAAATGTATGACAACCATAACATAAAAGATGAAAGGAGAAAAATGGAACCACACTATCGCAAAATTTTTATTCTATATATGAAATGATACAGTATCACTTGAAGGTAGACTGTGATAAGTCAAAGATGCATAGTATAAACACTAATGCAATCATAAAACAATAAGATAAAATTATAGCTAATAAATCAACAAAGGATATAAAATAAAATGTAAAAATAATAAAAAGAAGGAAGAAAAAGAGGGAAAAAGGGAATAAAAAGCAGATGGGACAAATAGGAAGCAAATAGCAAGATGGTAGATGCAAACCAAAGAATGTCAACAATCACATTAAATGTAAATGCTCTAAAGATTCCAGTAAAAGGCACATTGTCAGATGGTAAAAAGAGAACAAGACTCACTTGTACACCACCAACCAGAAACACAATTTAAATATCATGATACGAATCAGTTAAAAGGAAAAGGATAATGAAAGAACATTATGCTAATACATTATTCAAAAGAAAACTTTAATGGCTGTATGAGAATAAAGTTGATTTTAGAGCAAGGAATATTACCAGGGATAGAGAAGATCATTTTATAATGAAAACAGTGTTAAATCATTAGGAGAACATACTGATCCTAAAAGTTCATTAACCCAAATAAAAGAGTTTGTTTGTTTGTTTGCTTTGAGATGGAGTGTTGCTCTGTCGCCCAGGCTGGAGTGCAGTGACATGATCTCGGCTCATGCAACCTCCGCCTCCGGATTCAAGCAATTCTCCTGCCTCAGCTTCCTGAGTAGCTGGGATTACAGGCACCCACCACCATACCTGGCTAATTTTTTAATATATTTTTAGTAGACACAGGGTTTCATCAAGTTGGCCAGGCTGCTCTTGAACTCCTGACCTCAGGTAATCCGTCTGTCTCGGCCTCCCAAAGTGCTGGGATTACAGGCATAAACCACTGTGCCTGGCCAAAAGTTTTAAAGTTCATGAAGCAAAAACCGATAGAGCTGTAAGGAGAAATAGACAAATATACAATTATAATTGAGGATTTTAATAGTTCTCTCCTAATAATTGATAGAACAAGTAGGCAGAAAAGCAGCATGAGTATAGAAGACTTGAACAACATTATCAAACAACTTTACCTGATTGATGTTTATATAACAACCCATTCAATAAGAACAACCCACTCACTAAAAGCATCAAAAAGAACATCAAAAAACCTCTCTTTCAAGTAAACAAGAAACATTTATCATGCTGGACCATATTCAGGGATATAACACAAGTATCAATACATTTAAAAGTATTATAAGTCATACAAATTAAGTTCTCTAACAAAAATAGAATTAAATTAAAAATCAATAACAAAATATTTGTAAAATCTCCAAATATTTGAAAACTAAATTTGAACTAAATATTTGAACACACTTCTAAATAACACATGGATTAAATAAGAAATAAAAAGAGAAATTATGAAATATTTTATACTAGATGAAAATGAAAACATAACATAGAATTTATGGGCTTCTGCCAAAGCAGTACTTGGGGAGAAATTTATAGCATGAAATTCATATATTGGAAAAGGTCTCAAATCAACGACCTCAGCTTCCACTGTTAAAAAAAAAAAAAAAAAAAAAAAAAAAAAAAAAAAAGCAGAGCGAAAAAAGCATAAAAAAGGAGATAATAAAAATCAAAATTTATATCAACTAAAAAGAAAACAAAAACAGAAAAGAAAATCAATAAAATCAAGAGTTCTTTCTTTGAAAAAAAAAGATACAATTGATAAACCTCTAGGCAGACTGTTCAGGAAAAAGAGAGACATGAGACAAATTACCAACATCAGCAATAAGAAAGGTAATATTACAGGTCCTGTATATATTACAAAGGGAAGAAGGGAATATTATGAATAACTCTATGCTAATAATGCCAACGTAGATGAAATGGAAATATTTATTGAAAGACACAAACCACAAAAACTTACTCAAGAAGACATAGAGAACCTGAATAGGCTTAACTATTAAGAAAATTGAATTTGAAATTTAATACATTCCCATGAAGAGAACTCCTGGCCTGGATGGCTTCACTGATAAATTCTGCCAAATATATAAGAAAGAAATAGTACTAATTTTACACAACTCTTCACAGAAATTGAAGAGGAAGGACTACTTTCTAACTGATTCTATGAGGCCAATATTACACTCACACCAGAGCCAGACAAACACTACAAGAAAAGAAAACTACAAACCAATATCTCTCATATTGTATTAACATGAATACAAAATTTATTAGCAACATTTTACTAAAAATTTATAAAGAGGACAATACATTATGACATTATGACAAAGTGAAGTTTATCCCAGGAATTTAGTTTTGGTTTAACATTTGAAAATGCAAACAAACTTACAAACTTCACCATACAAACAAACTAAAAACTAAATGAAACCACATGATCATTTATATAGAAATAAAATTCACTTGACATAAGTCAACACGTTTCTGATAAATAAATAAATAAATAAATAAATAAATAAATAACTCTTGGGAAACTAGAAATAGAAGGGGACTTCCTCAACTCGATAAAGGGAATTGTGGTAGTCAGACTCTTAGATAACTTCCAATGATCCCTGCCTCTTTTGTAATCCCTTCCCCGATTGTAGGCTAAACCTAGTGGTGACTCATTCATTTTATTTTTTATTTTTATTTTTGGCAGAGTCTCCCTCTGTTACCCAGGCTGGAGTGCAATGGCAAGATCTTGGCTCACTGCAACCTCCACCTCCCAGATTCAAGCGATTCTCCTGCCTCAGCCTCCCAAGTAGCTGGGATTACAGGCATGCATCACCACACCCAGCTAATTTTTGAGATGGGGTTTCACCATGTTGGCCAGGCTGGTCTCAAACTCCTGACCTCAAGTGATCCGCCCACCTCGGCCTCCCGAAGTGTTGGGATTACATGTGTGAGCCACCGCACCTGGTTGTTTCACTCTATGACAGAATTCTGCAAAGTGATGGGGCATCACTTCTGAGATTAGCTTACAAAATGAGTGTGGCTTCTATCTTGCTTGCCATCACGTGCTCTGAGGAAAGCCAGCGGCCAAGGTATGACTTCCCTAAAGACAGCACCACTTGGCAAAAAACTGATAGAGTCCCCTGGCCAACAGCCACTGAGAAACTGACACCCACAATCAGACAGCCTGTGAGAAAATGAATTCTGCCAACAACCACATGAGTGAGCTTGGGAGCAAATCTGCCCTGAACTCAGACTTAGATGAAACAAAAGCCACAGCTAAGACCTTGATTACAGTCTTGTGAGAGACCTTGGGGCAGAGGCACCCAGCTAAGCCATGTCTTAGCTGGGATTCCTGACCTACATAAACTGTGAGATAATAAATGTTTGTTAAGTTGCTATGGGTTTTTTTGTTTGTTTGTTTGTTTGTTTGTTTCTTTTAATTAATTAATTAATTTTTATTTTCGTTTAAATATAAGACCTCACTCTGTCACTCATGCTGTAGTACAGTGGCATGATCCAGGCTCACTGCAACCTTAAACTCCTGGGTTCAGGTGATCCTCCCATCTCAGCCTCCCAAGTAGCTGGGACTATAGGCACATGACAACACACCTGGCTAATTTAAAAATTTTTAGTAGAGACAGAGTCTTAACATGTTGCCCTGGCAGGTCTTGAACTCCTGGCCCCAAGCAATCCTCCCGCCTTGGCCTCCCAAAGCACTGGGATTACAGGTGTGAGCCATTACTCCCAGCTTAAATTGCTCCTTTAAGGTAATTCATTACGCAGCAATGGAAAATGAATATAGGCATGGCATGTGCAAAAAAAATCTACCACTAACATCATACTTAATAGTGAAAGACTACATGATTTTACCCTAAGATCAGTAACAAGAAAAAAAAAAATTTGCTGTCACCACTTCCACCACTTCTAGTCAACGTTGAGTTAGAATTCTAGCCAGTATAATCAAACAAAGAAAATTAATAAATGTCATCCAGATTGGAACGGAAGAAATAAAGCACTTTTTATTCTTAAACAACATGATAATCTGTGTAGAAAATCCCATTGCAGCTACAGAAAATAAAGCTACTAAAACTAAAACTCAAGTTTAGCAAGTAAGTTTCAGGATACAAGATCAATATACAAAAGTCATTGATATTTCTATATATAGATGGTCCCTGACTTATGATGGTTTGACTTACAATTTTTTACCTTTAGGATGGTATGAAAACAATCTGCATTTAGTAGAAAACAATATGATAGTCTATCACAATGCTGGGCAGTGGCAGCGAGACACAAATCCCAGTCTTCCGTGCAAGAACGAGGGTAAACACCCAATGTTCTAAAGTGTACCGTGTTGCCAAATGATTTTGCCCAACTACATAATGTAAGTGTTCTGAGCACGTTTAAGGTAGGCTAGGCTAGGCTTTGATGTTTGGTAGGTTAGGTGTAGTAAATGCATTTTCCATTTATAATGGGTTTATTGGGACATACATACACTGTAGATTGAGGAGAATCTGTACTAGCAACCATGAGAAATTGAAATTCAATAAACAATAACACTTATAATAGCATCAAAAATACGAAACAGACAATCTGGAAAAAGATGTGAAAGACTTGTACACCAAAGATTACAAAACATTGCTGAGAGAAATTAAACAAGAGACTTGGTATAATTGAGATATGAATTCTCCTTAAATTAATCTATAGATTTAACATAATTGTAATCAAAGTCTCAGCGGGCTTTTTTTTTTTTTTTACAGAAAATGAAAATTAGATTCTAAAATTTATGCAAGAGACCTCAAATGGCCAAAACAACTTTGAAGAACAACAATTTTGGATGAATTATAGTACCCGATTTCAAAACTTATTATAAAGCTGTAGTAATCAAGAGAGTAAGGGATTAGCATCAAGACAGAAAAATAGATCAATGAAATAAAAAAGAGTTCCAAAATAGACTCATACAAATATAGACACTTGATTTTCAACAAATGTGAAATGTCAATTCAATGCAGAAAGATAGCATTTTGACGAATAGTGCTGAAACAATTGGATAGCCTTATGCAAAAAAAAAAAAAAAAAAAAACACTTTGGTCCATAATACCTCATATCATACACAGAAATTAATTCAATATTTATCCTAGACCTAAATATAAAAACTAAAACTTCAAAACTTCTAGAAGAAAATCTTTGTGACCTTGGATTAGGCAAAGATTTCTTATATGCCATATCAATACCATAATCCATTAAAAAATTGATGAACTGGACTTCAACAAAGTTAAAAACATTTGCTCTCCAAAAGACACTCTTAAGAGAATAAAAAGAGAAACCACAGACTGGGAGAAAATATATATAAAGCATATGTCTGATACAATACTTGTATTCAGAATATATAAAGAACTCTCAAAATTCAACAAAAAGCAAACAAATGACCCAATTAAAAAATGGGCAAAATACTTTGACAGACACTTCACCGAATATATACTGATGACAAATAAGCACACAAAAAATGCTCAATATAATTAGCCATTAAGGGAATGCAAATTAAAAACACAATTAGATACCACTACACATCTATTAAATTAAATTGAAAGTACAAAGATTGACGACCAGACCAAGATTTGGTGAGAATGCATAGGAGTTGAAACTTTCGTAGCCTGCTGCTGAGAATGTAAAATAACATATATAACATGTAATAATAATATGTTATAATAATATAAATGTTAAACACATGCCTACCATATGATCTAGGTGTTTTCATGTGTATTTACCCAAGAGAAAATAAAGCACATGTTCATACAAAGACTTATAAGAATGTTCATAGCAACTTTATTTGTAATAGCACAAAACTGGAAGCAACTCAAATTTCCATCAACAGATGAATATGTCAACATCGTGAGATTTCCATACAATGGAACGCTACTCAGCAATGAAAAGGAATGAACTGTGACACATGCAGCAACATGGATGAAGCTCAAAATAATTTATGCTGAGTGAAAAAACACAGACTTCCTTCATCCAAAAAAAGAGTACATAGTGTTTGATTATATTAATCTAAAATTCTAGAAAATGCCAACCAATCTATCTAAACTAATTATCTAAACAAACTAAACTAATCTATGGCAGAGAGTAGATCAGTGGTTGCTTGGGAAAGAGCACAAGGAAACTCCTGGGGGCGATGCATATTGTGCTAATGATTTCACAGCTGTATACATATGTCAAAACTTATCAAATTATTTTAAATATATACAGCTTATTTCAATTATGTCTCCATAAAGTTATTGAAAATGAGAGACAAAAAAAAAAACCCCGGAATGATTATAACTCTTACATGAAAAGACTATTACAATGATGAAATTAAATACTGTATACTCAATGACTTTAGAAATAAACTGTACAATGTGAGCTGCTATTATTATCTGTGCATATTCTTTATCAATTTTAAGTGTTGATGATAAAGTTTACTTATACAAATTTTCACAAGACTGTTCTTGCTGTGTGAGGAGTATGCCTGCAATGATTGTACCACGTATGGTAATTTTAGTTCTTTTAAGCCTAGTTTGGCATAAATCAGCATTCATTTGCCAGAACATGACATGTATTAAATCTTTCTTCCTCCCTGTCTTTTTGTCTTTCAATCTTGACCCTGATTACCTTCCAGATGCTCTATGAGGATAGCTGGGAGCATTATTAGGTTCATCATTTATTCAGCATATATAACCAGCTATTTAAAAATTTACTGCAGAGATGCATATCATCATTGAAGTCAAAATAAAACACACTAAATATAAGCTCCATTTTTCAAAGGGCTTATCCAATAAGTCAAACCAGAGAAAGTAGAAAGTCTGGCTTCTAACTGCAAAATCAGGAAAAATATCTGTGCCTTGTCCAATCAAACATTTGAGGCCAAGAAAACTCCTTGGGAAAGCTTAATTTTTTTTATAAACCAATTTATGAGTTTAGGGCTAAAATGTTTTAGGAGCCTCATTGCTAAGCCAGAGGAATCAATATTTTTCTGTTAACAGGCAAGCTGTCACATAAACAAATCAGCTGAAAACCTCCATTTAGCAACTCAGGAAAGATGCCTGCTCCAGAGGCACACCAAAGCCAGTTCTTCGTTCTATTTTGGTCTCCTAAGCTGGGCCAGCAAAAACCTCACCAGTTTCTGTTCTAGTGAGTATATGTATCACTATTCTACATCTATTTAAAAGATTCTAATTTATTTTGCTAAATACAGTGTTGTAATTTGTTGATTCAAGAACAAATATTTTCTCTGTTATTTGGGAAAGGGGAGTTTAAGGCCTTATGTTGGTACCATTTATTATGTCCTTTCTCCTCCTGGAGTTACAAATGTGATAGAACATAAAGTCTCCTGGCAAGGCTGAGCTCATAACTTTTAAGATTTGGAGAGGAAAAGAAAGACCCCATGATTAAGACAACCACTTTTCTAAGGGCTTCCCATTTGCAGGGGTATATCACTGTCCATGTTATTATTATTTTGTGCCTTCTGAATCCTAAAATAAAAGCAGTGCTTACAATCATTAAATGGAAATAGGAGTGAATGCTGTTAAGACATGCTACATGGTGCTGAACAAATCTTTGACTTATCATCATGCTATGCTAAGACTTTCTCCCAGTTTGAATAAAGTGAATAGTCATTCATTTAAGCAACACCAAGTCAGCCAATTCTAGGCACCAAGAATTGTGCTAGGTGCTAAGGATCAAATAACCTCTAAGATGTAGTTCTTTCTTTGAAAGGAAATGATATGTGAATGTAACATATTTCATGTGTGAGCTGAGGTATAAAATGCAATACACATACATCTTTTTTGGAAACCATTTACTGCATAAAGCAAGATATTCCTCTGTGTGTATGACACACACATATTCATGTGTATGACAGGTGTGTGTCTTTTAGCTTTCTGTTATAGCACAATACTGAAAAGGAATGTGTCAGGTAGCATTTGCCAAAGTTGGTCATGTACCACCTCCATCAGAATCACATGGAAGTGTTTGGGGAAAAAAATGATCTTGGGCTCCACTCCAGTTCTAATTATCAGAATCTAGGAGGTAGGACCTGGGAATCTGAACATTAATTCAGTTCCTAGGTAACTTGGTACACATCAAGTTTTAAGAAAATGCTGCTGGAATGGGAGAAAATATTCTCAAATTAGGCATCCAACAAAGGCCTAATATCCAGAACCTATAAGGAACTTATGCAAATTAACACAAAAAAACAAAGAACCCCAGTAAAATGTAGGCAAAGGACATGAGCAGACACTTCAAAAGAATATATACATGTGGCCAAAAAGTATATGAAGAAATGCTCAGCATCACTAATCATTACATAATTGCAAATCAAAATCACAATGAGATACCATCTCACACGAGTTAGAATGGCTACTATTAAAAAGTCAAAAAATAACAGATGCTAGTGAGGATACAAAGAGGAAACTCTTATACACTGCTGGTAGGAATGTAAATTAGTTCAGCCATTATGAAAGCAGTTTGGCAATTTCTGAAAGAACTTAAAATATAACTACCATTCTACCCTGCAATCCCATTATTGCATGTATACCCAAAGGAATATAAATTGTTCTACCATAAAGACATGTGCACTATTCATAACAGCAAACACATGGAATCAAGTAAATGTCCATCTGCAGTAGAATGGATAAAGAAAATGTGATACATATATTCCATGGAATACTATACCTCCATAAAAAAGAACAAGATCATGTCCTTTGCAGCAGTATGGATGGAGCTGGAGACCATTATGTTAAGCAAACTAACACAGGAACACAAAACCAAATACTGTATGTTCTCACTTATAAGTGGGAGCTAAACACTGAGTACACATGAACACAAAGGAAGAAACTATGGATACCAGGGCCTACTTGAGGGTGGAGGGTGGGAGAAGGGTGAAGATAGAAAAACTACCTATCAGGTACTATGCTTGTTACCTGGGTGACTAAGTAATCTGTACACCAAACCTTCATGACATGCAATTTGCCTATATAACAAAACTACACGTGTACCCCTGAATCTAAAATAAATATTAAAAGTAAATAAATTAAAAATAAATAACAATTTTAAAATAACAATTTTAAAAAGTGCTGCTGTATGAACAAGTTACAAGAATGATACCAAGTTTTAAAATGTGAAGGTGGCCTCTTGGATATAATGAGAGAAAAGTACAGATGGTCTCCCACAACTCCTGAAAAAGGCATACAAGCTTTGTTGTGTCTGTAGTGGCTCAGGGTCACTGCCTCTGAAATAGCAGGGAGGAAAAGAAATGTTTGCTAGGGGAAAGTTTGACCAGCAGAGAAAGGCAGTGGGAAGAAGAGGCTAAGAACTTGGGAAATGAGTTGTTGGTTCTCACTCTGCTTTGGCTGCCCACTGGTTTTGTGAGATCAGAAGAATCATTTCTCTGATTGTTACTTTTATTTTTTTAATGGAAGGCAAAAATTATATAAATACACTTTTGCCACATATAATATAAATCAATGCCTTCCCTGCCTATCTAATTAGGTCATTGTGAGGTGCCAAGGAAATAAAGACGTGACAGTCTCTTGAAAAGAATAAAGAGTTTAACAAATGCAAGGTGTTCAGCTTATTCTCCCATTACCATTTCTCCTGAGAGTATACAAAAGCAAAGTAATGTCCTTTCTATTTGACTCATCTAGCTGGCTTTCCTTTACCTCTAACTTTCAAAGACTACGTAATAACTGCCACTACTGTCCCTTCTCCTCAGTCCTGAAGCAACCACTGGAATTCAGAGGAGACCATTATGGTGGGATCCTTGGAGCAAAGGCCACATGAGAAGTCCACGTCTATGCCTTCCTCAACATTTAATTTCTCTTTTAATAGATGAAATCTGTGAGCTCCGAACCATTGGGATTATTATCCAATGCTTATACTGAGCATAAGAAACCTGTAACTTGTTGCCATGGCAACAAGATTTCCTGTGTAATATTTTTTCAAATTGGACTTCCTTAAATGAAAACATCTACAGCACCGCTGCTCTTTGTCACAAAATGGAGGGGCACTGTATTCATTATCTATGACCATGTAACAGATTACTCCAAAACTTAGTGGTTTTAAGCAAAAAACGTTTATCAACTCCGAGTTTCTGTGGGTCAGAAATCCAGGAGTTGCTAGATAGGATCTCCTAACTCACAAGGCGGCAATCAAGATGTAAGCTGAACTTGCAATTTCATCTTGGGAAGGATCAGCTTCTAAGCTCACTCACATGGTTGTCAGCAGGATTTAGTTTTCTGGGGACTGTTTGTTAGACTGGGGATCTCAAGTTCTTGCTGGCTGCTGACCAGAGGCTTCTCTCGATTCCTTGCCACATGGACATATTTATAAGGCAGTTCACAACAGGGCAGTTTGCTTCTCTCACAGTGAGGACTCTCTGAGAGAGAGAGAGAACTAATCTCAGAAGGGACATCCTGTGACTTTTGCCACATCCTGCTAATTAAAAGCAAGTCACTAAATCCAGCCCACACTCAAGAGGAGGAGATTACGCAAGGGCATGAATACCAGGAAGCAGGAACCACTGGGAGCCCTTTTAGAAACACTTATTTAAAGGTCAATTAAGTAATAAATTAGGCTCATTCCTGTAATCTCAGCACTTTGGGAGGCCGAGGCCGGTGGATCACTTGAGGTCAGGAGTTTGAGACCAGCCTGACCAACATGGTGAAACCCCGTCTTTACTAAAAAAAAAAAAAAAAAATACAAAATTAGCCAGGTGTGGTGGCACACACCTGTAATCCCAGCTATTTGGGAGGCTGAGGCAGGAGAATCACTTGAACTCAGGAGGCGGAGGTTGCAGTGAGCCAAGATAGTGCCAGTGCACTTCAGCTAGGGCAACAAGAGCAAAACTCTGTCTCAAAAAATAAAAATAAATAAATAAATTAGTGATTTGTCAGTCAATGGCTTATATTTGTCCTGTATCTCCTTTATATACATGGTAAATAGTGAAGTGTTCAGAGTACAAAATATGCTTAATTCTCTATTAAAGCATTTGCCCTATCACATCCTATTATCATATATAATCAATTTCTTTGTGTTCTTTAAATCTATAGTTATAGCATAGAGAAAGGAAAAGTTATTTGAGAACAAGGAATGACTTATTCTCATTCCTTGACAATATATGACAAGTTGGGGAAGTGTTCATGAGCACATAAATAGTAGGGAATTTATAGAGGCAATATAGTCTAGAGCTTGATGATATTGATTCAAGGAGTCAAGGAGTTTTAAATTCAAATCCCCACTCAGTCATTTGGTAGCTGTGTGACTTTGGGCCAGTAAGTTAATTTCTCTTAAGTCTTGATTTATTTGCCTAAATAATGAGCGTTAAAATAGTTCCTCAATCATATGATTATTGTAACGACTAAATGAAGACATATATTTAAAAAGAGGAGCACTGGGCCGGACACATATTAAGTACTTAATAAATACCATGCTATTATATGATTTATTGGGATCTTGAAGTAGGATGGAGGTCACTAGATCACTTCTGTTTGAAGAATCTGGAATTAAGGGTTCTTTCTACTATTCATTAGGATTCCTGGGGCTATAATATCATATTTTCCTTTATTTTCCCCATTGTTTGAAGAGTTCGATTGTGCTTTAATGTCCTCTAAGAATGTATTTCATCTTTTACTCTCACATTTAACTTCTTCTTGGGGGTCAATCTTTATAGTTTTGACATATTCCTTAGCAAAAAACCACCATTATCGTTTTATGGTGACCCTTTTTCAGGTAAATATGACGTATTAGAGGAAGAATTCCTGCCTCCACCAAGCTTGAAGAGTGATTTATGTACAATGACAGGTTAAAATGAGCTAGTTTTCCACACTGATATAAAACGAGTACTGCGAATTTTGTTCTTCCTGGTCCCTGACTGCTCACTTAAAAGTTGATTTATTCTGATTCACTTCTCTACTTTTTCTGACTTTGCCATTATTTTTTCATGAGCAGACATCACTTCAAGTTTTCTTAATGCTTTTGTCCAGGGTGGGGGCAAGTCTCTGGAAATCACTAGCCAAGCCTTCTTGAGCTGATTTTGATGAGGCTGTGTTTATTACCTGCAGCAGAGTCCAGTGTTTAGATTCTCTATTGCGTTTACTTCAGCCCTGATTTGGGGAATTTTTTTTCTTTTCTTTTCTTTTCTTTTTTTTGCTGCATTCTCCCTCAACTACTTCCCTCATGCTTTCACTTCATCTGGTACCAACGAGAGTGCAATGTGGAACTAAGAGCCCCTGGTGCTATACCTTCCTAGGAACCTGGTAGCTTCACATTCCTGTTTATTTGCTCCTCCGAGTTCTTGTTAGTATGATGCCTTTGGTTGCCTAGGGCATAGGAAATAATACATGTTTTGATTGATAGCCTTGAGTTGTAACAGATAATTGATACCGCTCATCCTCAGCCTGTTACTGACACCCAAACCATAGTTTTGTATGACAAGAATAGTATCTCGTTAAAAGAAAACTGGATATCAGCAGGTTACTTTTGTAGATACCCTTCCAGGTATTCCTTGAAAACAACTGAACTAGGCTTTCACCATGAAGCTTGAGTAAACTCTGTGTTTAATGTTGCTGAAGAGTTTAAAACCAGCCAATCTCTTCTTCTCTTCTGCTAAGAGATTTTTACCCTATATGGATTCAAATAGGGTGAGGGGGGTGCCAAAGGAGTCAGCAATTACTGAATGCTAACTGCTTCCCAGGCTCTAAGCCTAGTACTTAACCGGGTTAGCTCATCTAATTCTCACAAGAACATTAAAAAATATGTATTACTAGCCTCATAATACAAATGGAAAAATTGAGGCCCTGAAAAGCTCCAGAATTACACATACATCATTGATCTAGGATTTAATCTCATCTCTCACTGAATCTCAAGGTTACTCCTACTATGCTGAAAAAAAGAGCACTCTACTTGTTGCTATTGTTGAGGCCCAGCTACCTGTCACAATAATAATAGTTAAAATCTATATAGCACCTCCTAAGTGTTAACCAATTAAATCCTCACAACAATACTATGAGGTAGTTATTATCTCTATTTTACAGATGAGGAAACTGAAGCATACATTGCTGAACATCACAGGGCTTACAAGTGGCAAAGCCAGAACCTGAAGACAGGTGGAATGGCTCCATAGTCTCAATAATGTACATAACCTTCTATAATCACCAGCATATTTGATTAATTACTCAGGTCATTAGCAAATCCATTCACCTCAGTTATCTACTGCTACATAACAAACTACTCCAAAAACATAGTGGATTGAAAGAATCATTTTATTTTGTTCATGGTTTTATGAGTTGGGAATTCAGGAAGGGCTCAGTTGTGCTCTTTCTGACTCCATGTGGCATCAGTTGGGATGACTGGGGCTGAAGAATCTATTTCCAAGATGACTTCACATATATGCCCGGTGCCTTCTTTTCCCTTGTGTATTCTCTCTCTCTCCATATGTCATTTCAACTTCTATGCCACTGTCCAGCCTTGTAAAATTTTGTTATTGTTAATGCCCAAGAAAATTATCTAGCAAGAGATATCCATTCTTGACCAAAATTTGAAATAATTTTCAAAAGAATATAAAATCTACTGAGGGTAAAGGTCATAGACGAGACAAAGCTTATTTTGTGAAATAGCAACAGACATAGACTTTTTGTCATTTGAACCAGCTTAACACAAAGAAGTTTTCAGATAATATTGGGCACATATCAACCATCCCAGGGGGTGCAAGTGGCCTCAGCCAATTGTATGGAGACCTGAAGACCTGGGATGGCCCTGAAGAACTTTCTCAAACTGGAGCAAGAAGTGGGTCGAGTCTTCATACACCCAGATATACCAATCATTGGGTATCAGTTCCCCCACAGAAAGGGAGTATGACTTTGGATGAAGCAGATCTCTTCAGCAGAAAGCAATTTCTAGAAAGGGTTAACAGCTAAAGGATGTATGTTGCCAACAATCCCAAAACCTGAGGGAGTGAGTACTTTAATCCTGAAGGTAGTATCTTAGCAGCATACCACAGCATCCACTACAGTGTTTATAACATATAAAGAAAGGAATTAAGGATATTTGAGTCTTCCCTGTTCTTAATCTGTAGCAAGTTTTTATTCTTCAAACAATGCCTACTCCTGAGTTACTTCATGATACACTGAAAAAGACATTTCATGAATGTCAAGCAGTTGTTGATTTCTCAGCCTATTAGTGCACTTTCATGAATATAGATTATTTTTTCTTACAACTCATGCTTCACGTTAGGGGAATAAAATGCCAAATAGTTCCAAGGTATTGATTGCATTCTACTCAAAAAACAATGTCATCTACATAACCAAAATCTTACACAAATTGAAAAATAAAGATCTTGCTATTACTTCAGGAATCAAATGCTTTATAAATAGTTCTATCGTAAATAGTTCTATCGTCATGTCTTAACAATTTGTAATAATCCACTTACTATTTTTTTCTAAGATAAGCCTTCTTTCTTTCTTTATTTCTATTTAGTTCTATAATGTTTACTGTATGCTGGTATTGTTCTAAGTGGTTAACATACAGTAATAAATTTAATTCTTACAATCACATGACTTAGGTAAAATTATTCTATTCATTTTACTGATGAGCATATCAAGGCATACAGAGGGCTAAGTAACTCACATAGCTGGTTAGTAGTAGCTGGGATTTCAACCCAGGCAGTCTGCCTCCAGGGCCCCTGCTCCTCGCCACTATGCTATACTACCTTTGTAATATCATATGCCAACACCATATGTCTTCTGATACTTTATGGAAGTATGGATATGAAATCTTCATTTCTTACCTCTTGATGATGCTTATGAAACACTATGTTAATCCTATGGGATCCCAGACAGTTCTCTTAAATGAGTGTTTGTATATCTGATGTGTGGGGGGATGCAGTGGAGGCAAAGTGGTGGTGAGGGTTATAAGGGTATCAGCATGTAATATGACTAAAGGAGACAAGATTTTTGTACATATAAAATTTATGTTATTTTAAGAGGCAGTAATCATATTATCATGTCAAGATTATAGCCTAGTCCTAGAAAATAATTACTCCTGATGAGAAAATTACCTTTAAGCAGTTCCATGCAGTCCAGATTAGTCAGGATAGCCTATCAAAATCATCTACTTTTCCATGTAAGGTTAATTAAGAAATGTTAATCAAAAATACATACTCATTGGCCAGGCGTGATGGCTCAGGCCTGTAATCCCAGCACTTTGGGAGGCTGACATGGGTGGATCGCTTGAGCCCGGGAGTTCGAGACCAGTCTGGGCAACATGGTGAAGCCCCGTCTCTTCTCTCTCTCTCTCTCTCTCTCTCT
>NC_045445.1:105106940-105162991 GCF_002776525.5 Piliocolobus tephrosceles | reverse complement strand
AGTCTGATGGGCTTCCCTTTGTGGGTAACCTGACCTTTCTCTCTGGCTGCCCTTAAGATTTTTTCCTTCATTTCAACTTTGGTGAATCTGGCAATTATGTGTCTTGGAGTTGCTCTTCTGGAGGAGTATCTTTGTGGCGTTCTCTGTATTTCCTGAATTTGAATGTTGGCCTGCCCTGCTAGGTTGGGGAAGTTCTCCTGGATGATATCCTGAAGAATGTTTTCCAATTTGGTTCCATTTTCCCCCTCACTTTCAGGCACCCCAGTCAGACGTAGATTTGGTCTTTTTACATAATCCCATACTTCTTGCAGGCTTTGTTCATTTCTTTTTCTTCTTTTTTCTTTTGGTTTCTCTTCTCACTTCATTTCATTCATTTGATCCTCAATCGCTGATACTCTTTCTTCCAGTTGATCGAGTCAGTTACTGAAGCTTGTGCATTTGTCACGTATTTCTCGTGTCATGGTTTTCATCTCTGTCATTTCGTTTATGACCTTCTCTGCATTAATTAGTCTAGCTGTCAATTCTTCCACTCTTTTTTCAAGATTTTTAGTTTCTTTGCGCTGGGTACGTAATTCCTCCTTTAGCTCTGAGAGGTTTGATGGACTGAAGACTTCTTCTCTCATCTCGTCAGAATCATTCTCTGACCAGCTTTGATCCGTTGCTGGCGATGGGCTGTGCTCCTTTGCAGGGGGAGATGCACTCTTATTTTTTGAATTTCCAGCTTTTCTGCCCTGCTTTTTCCCCATCTTTGTGGTTTTATCTGCCTCTGGTCTTTGATGATGGTGACGTACTGATGGGGTTTTGGTATAGATGTTCTTCCTGTTTGATAGTTTTCCTTCTGACAGTCAGGACCCTCAGCTATAGGTCTGTTGGAGATTGCTTGAGGTCCACTCCAGACCCTGTTTGTCTGGGTATCAGCAGCAGAGTTTGCAGAAGATAGAATATTGCTGAACAGCAAGTGCACCTGTCTGATTCTTGCTTTGGAAGCTTCCTCTCAGGGGTGTACTCCACCCTGTGAGGTGTGGGGTGTCAGACTGCCCGTAGTGGGGGATGTCTCCCAGTTAGGCTACTCAGGGGTCAGGGACCCACTTGAGCAGGCAGCCTGCCCCTTCTCAGATCTCAACCTCCGTGTTGGGAGATCCACTGCTCTCTTCAAAGCTGTCAGACAGAGTCGTTCGCGTCTGCACAGGCCTCTGCTGCTTCCCCTGTTATTTTTTATCTGTACCCTGTCCCCAGAGGCGGAGTCTACAGAGACAGGCAGGTTTCCTTGAGCTGCTGTGAGCTCCACCCAGTTCGAGCTTCCCAGCAGCTTTGTTTACCTACTTAAGCCTCAGCGATGGCGGGCGCCCCTCCCCCAGCCTCGCTGCTGCCTTGCGGTTAGATTGCCGCAGACTGCTGTGTTAGCAAGGAGGGAGGCTCCGTGGGCGTGGGACCCTCCCGGCCAGGTGTGGGATATATTCTCCTGGTGTGCCGGTGTGCTTATAGCGCAGTATTGGGGTGGAAGTTACCCGATTTTCCAGGTGTTGTGTGTCTCAGTTCCCCTGGCTAGGAAAAGGGACTCCCTTCCCCCTTGCGCTTCCCAGGTGAGGCGATGCCTCGCCCTGCTTCAGCTCTCGCTGGTCAGGCTACAGCAGCTGACCAGCACCGATTGTCTGGCACTCCCCAGTGAGATGACCCCAGTACGTCAGTTGAAAATGCAGAAATCACCGGTCTTCTGTGTCGCTCACGCTGGGAGATGGAGACTGGAGCTGTTCCTATTCGGCCATCTTCCCAATGACCATTTTCTTCAGCCTGAGACAAAAGCAAATAAAATGAATGTTTAAACTATCAACAATTAACTTTGGGAACCAGACCTTTATGCCTCCTGATGTGATACAATAAAAAGTATGTAGCCCACCTATGGAATTCTTACAACAAAATATTTAACATACCTATAGATCTTATTTCTAGTTTCCAGGAAATACAGAAGATAGAAGAACAAATTACTCAAATCACCATGACGAAACAGATACAGATGCTTCTAGACTTATGATGGAGTTATGTGCCAATAAACCCACTGTAAACTGAAAATATAGCAAGTTGAAAATGCATTTAATACACCTAACCTACTGAACTTTATAGCTTACCTTAAACATGCTGAGAACACTTACATTAGCCTACAGTTGGGTAAATTCATCTAACACAAAGCCTATTTTATAATAAAGTGTTGAATGTCTCAGGTAATTTATTGAATACTGTATTGAATGTGAAAAACAGAATGTCTTACTGCTGCTGCCCAGCACGGCAAGAGAGTATTGCACATATCATAGCATATCCCTAGCCCAGGAAAAGATCAAAATTCAAAACTGCAAGTACAGTTTCTACTGAATGTGTATTGCTTTCACACCATTGTGAAGTCAAAAAAAATCCAACCATTGTAAGTTGGGAACCATCAGTACTTCCAGAAGGTGGGATGTTTTAAGGATAACTGGCCTGGTATTTTTTAACACGTCAGTGTCATTGGAAAAAGAGTCTATGACAGCTATGGTAGATTAAAAGTATCTAGAGATCTCACAAATAAATAGAATGTGTAATCCTTGTTTAAACAACTTTAGAAGACATTTTGGGAATAGTCAGAAAAACATGAGTATGGACCAAGTGTTAGATGATATTGGGAAATAGTTACTTTTTAAAAGGGTGATATTGATAATGATATTATGGTTATGTAGGAGTATGCTTCTTTAGAACTGTAAAGTGAATCATTTTGAAATGAAATGTCAAGAAGTCTATAATTTATTTTGAAATGTTTTAGTGAAAAATAGGTGATAAAAATATGACAAAATATTACAAATTGTTAACTCTAGAGTTTGGATATGTGATCATTATGCTATTTTCAATAAGTTTGAACATTTTCATTGTAAAGAATTCTTTAAAAGAATCCAAAATTTTATAAGCTATTAAATCCTAATTAGAAAATCAGATAAGAAAATATTGAGATCAGATAAATGCAGAGACTATTAGTTTCATTTTCATTCTTTCTGTCAGTGAACCTATAATCTTTCATATTGTTGAGTAAGCTCATTACAAATAGCTTACTATTTGTGACATAATAGTAAGAACATTACAAATAGCTCTGGGTTCATATTCTTTCCTTTCTTCATCAGTGTGCATTACTTTTTTACTCAAAATTCTACTTTCATTAAATATTTTATCTTCAACTTCATAAAAATGGAAGGGAAAACATGGCAGATATCCTAAAATCTGTTAAAGTTAGTGTTCTGTGAACATAAATGTGCATTATTATTTTGTTTACTGAAGCACTTGACCATGTCATTGGTGGTTTTACAATCTGAAAATAAACATTTTGGAAAGAAATCCTGTTTGAATTCATGGAATTCTTATTCAGTTCTATTGCAAGGAGCCTTCTGAGACTTGAGTTCAAGGCTTTCGTATCTTGTTATTATCATAGCTTTCTGGTCACAGGTTTTCCTGATGGCAGTTTGACTGAGTTGCCCACTTTCCATCATTGATATAATTGGTCCATGTTTTTAATAGAATGGAAGTCATTTGGAAATTGTTATGTGAGATACTACCTTGATGCAACAGTGACCTCTAAGTGGCATTCATGCTCTGTCAGAGACCATAAAACAGAAAGACTTATGGACCAAATTAAACTACGCAAATCACACATTTATTGAAACAATTGAAAACACACAGTGAGGAGCAAGGGGCAAGAGGCGGAGTAGGTTCACACACACAAGTGGGTAGAAGAATCACACTGGTTGAATCCTGGGGTCAGCAATGGTCTTGTCTCTCTCTGCTTATCAGCCTTTCCTACTGATAGTGTGCTTGTAAGACTAGAACTGAGGTCCGAACAAGAAGAACCAGAGACAAAAGGGGCCCCAGGCTAATGGCACAAAATTGCTCTATTGCAGAGATGCGTGGACAAGTGCACCTGGCCATAGCTATAGCTTGCCAGTAAACTTGCTAAATAGTCATGGGTTTTATTTGCATTTCTAGGTAGAGCACATGTGGGGCCTGTATGGAACTGTACTTCCCAATGGATGATCAGTTTAGGAAATGACATAGCTGTCAGCTATGTGTAATGATTATGGCTTGGTCCTTCTATTCCTTTCTATCTCTCTCGGCAGACACTTGTTTTTTTCCCCATTATATATTGCATTTATTCCATCCTTAACATATCTCATAGGTTACTAATTACTCTATAGTTAACACACCTTTGGAATTCTGCCTGTGTCTCTGAAGTGATTTGCTTACTCATTATCTGAAGTTAACATAGTCATATGAGTTTTGCTACTATCTTCAAGCTACTAGCCTATGACTATTGTGCTTGACACTTCTAATGAGTTTCAGTCATCTCATTTGTTTGACTGCGATACCCCTGCTGGATGACTGAACCTATCTAAACTTAAATTTCCACATCTGTAAAATGAAGTAGAGGTAGGAAATTCTGGAGACTCAAACGTTTTGTCAACTATCAACCTTGTGTAATTCTCATGAGGTTTAATAATGTAGAAAACGTAAGAGTAAAAAGTCTCTGTTTTCCACATTGGTGAATTAGTTGTGAATATAGAGGATGTTACACTTATCACTTTATATTAAGTAATGTTTGTCATCATGGCAATGATATCTTCCATTGCACCAAACTGTACTGTTAAAATGCTTTGAGTTAAATTATGTTGGTTGATGCCCGAAGTAACCTTATAAGGTAAATTACAGAAGACAATGATGCCACTTTACAACCAAGTACATTAACAAGTGAGATTAAACAGTATTGCCCCAAGAGCCACATGTGCTAATTTCAGGACACTCACTGGACCATGTCCTCACAAATAAATATCTGTTACAAGGGGAACGAATTCACAGCTGGTTCTATTTTTCACATTCATTTTCTGGCCCTGATTCACATTCACCAAACAAACGTCCAATCTAGAACTTTATTATTGGTTGAATACTCAATGTAGTCAGGCCATCCAGGATGACAGGATACTATCTATCTAAACACAATTTTCAGTCAATATTACTACATAGAATCCTAATAAACTATAAGTTCCATGGAAAAAGATATCAAATCTGTTGAATTTATTATTTTACCCTCAGTGATTTGCACCATGCCTGCATTGTTAGTATTAAAAGGGCACTTTGTTGAATAAAATGAATTAATTATAGATACAATAATGAGTAAAATAAAACAAAGTCTGACACAGAAGGCAAGATTTGACCTTTTAAAAGCGTATCTGGCATGTCAACATAGAAACTAAGCTATTCTGTAGTGGGGTGTCTGATGCTTTCTTCCCCTCAGACTTGAACTCCCTTTTCACTATATGCATGGTTGAGGAGGGTCTCTTATGGCTATCCTGGTACCTAGAGGTGGTTGTTTCTGTTCAGGACTGGCATATCCTGCCACGAACTGAATAGTGATAAGTGACAGTGATAAGTCACATCTGGTGTCATGACTACAAAGATCTTAAGACTCTGAAGTGTAGCCAAAACCCATGGTGCTCCAAGCCAATGTGGAGAGAACATCTTGATCTCTTTTTGGAATTTCATTTTTCTGTATAGCCACCAAATGCCATAAAAACTCACACATACAACTTATTTATAATAGTTTTCCACATTCCCCAGAATACATGATATGGCTAAACCAGAATATACCTTTGATTTTTTCAAATGCCATGCTGTTCTCAAAACCCCTCCTCTGTCCAAGCTTTTAGGGATTCAACTCTTCTTTTGGCAAAAGTTCTCTCCCCTGACTCTGCTTTCTCTTCTGTACATGGATTTCTAGCCCCTCATTCCTTCGGTTCTTAAGCTTACATCCTTGTAGGGGAAATAATGGAAGCCTTCTCCTTTTATTCCCTCCTCTACTTTCTCCTACCCACAAATAGCCCACTCATAACAATAATTTGGAAAAATTGTTCATGCTTTTGACTGATCAATAGCAAAAGACAGCAAAAAAAAATTCTGGCAGCAGTGCAAATTAATACAACTGCTTTGGAAAACCATTTGGCAGTATCTAATTAAAGGAATGTATGCACACCCTAAGACCCAGCAATTCCACTCATGGGTAGATGCACAAGAGAAATGTATACACATATTCACCAAAAGACATATGCAAGGATATGATAATGCTATTTGTAATATCCTCAATCAGAAAACTACCCACATGTCCTTCAACAGTAAACTAGTAAATAAGCCATGATATGTTTGAACAATAGAATAGTACATAGCAATGAGAATAAATAATTTGCAACTGCATACAAAAATATAGATTATTTTCACAAATTGTTGAGGGACATAAGCCAGGCACAAAAGAGTACATACTGTATTAGTCCACTTATATAAAGTTAAAAAGGAGACAAAACTAACATACGTGGTTAGAAGTTAGTATACAGGGTACCTTTGTGGAGAGGGTTGTGACTAGAAGAGACAGTTCCACGTCCCTTGGAGGCCCTGGGAGTTCTAATGATGTTCGATCTCTTTATCTTGTGCAGGTTACAAAGGTATGTTCAGTTTTTAAAAATCTTAGATGTGGCCGGGCACGGTGACTCATGCCTGTAATCTCAGCACCTTGGGAAACTGAGGTGGACAGATCACGAGGTCAGGAGTTTGAGACCAGCCTGGCCAATATGGTGAAACCCCATCTCTACTAAAAATACAAAAAGTCAGCCAGGCATGGTGGTACATGCCTGTAGTCCCAGCTACGCAGGAGGCTGAGGCAGGAGAATCGCTTGAATCCGGAAGGCGGAAGTTGCAGTGAGCCAAGATTTTGCCACTGCACTCCCACCTGGGTGATAGAGTGAGACTCCATCTCAAAACAAACAAACTGGCAAAAAAAAAAAAAAGATATGCATTATGATTTGTGCACTATTTGTATGTATATTGTACATCAATAAACAGTTTAAGAAGATAAAAGAAAGCCAAACAAAAACAGAAATTTTATTCTGAATGAGAAAATATTATAGGACAGTAGATACACCAGAGAGTGAATAGCAAATAACATTGAAATGGATGGAAGTGAAGAAGCGAGCCATAATTTTTTAACATAAATATGATGTGTGATATCTTTGACCTTGAAAAATAATGAAATACTTCTTTCATGCCTCCTTATCTGGCACCTCCTTTCTCATCTCCAATTACATTGGATGTAAATGCTAGCGTCAGCCACATGAGAATCTTAATGTATTTTTATCAACATTGCTATGAGCAAAAGATGCTAGTAGTTGTTTTCAGATACACACATATATACACATAAGGGCAAATCATAGGAAAATGAACAAAATCAAAGTTCTACCAAGATTGCCTATTATTGGTTACTGACTTTTTCTGATAGAAAAAAATTGTGATTGTCCAGTCTCCCTGAGGATTTCTTTGTCTAATTTCTGATAGGGAAGTATCAAAGTGTGAATTCATTTAATATATAAGACATCATAAAAAGCAAAAAAATCCAACACAAAGTAGAATGACATTTTCTTTCTTTGTATTTATTTTGCTGCTTTGGCCTATCATCTGCTTGATGTGCTAACAAGGAAAAGAGGGAGAAGCAAGGAGAGCAGCTGATGTAGAAAGGAAGACTGTCCTAGGATCCTCAGGATGCCTGTGTTCTCTAGCTTACTACACCATTTTATGAAGAATAAGACAATTTAGTCAAGACTTCCGCATGAAAGATTAGACTACCCGTGTGTAACCACAGAAGTCAAAGACAGGGCTGGTGAAGCTAAAAAGATTTTCTTAAACTTTCCTAGTGTTGACATACTTTGTTTGGTACTACAACTGTTAACTGTTAATCTTGAAAGGACCTTAGAGGAAAGGGTCCCAGTGTCTATGTTACACTATTGAAGAAACAAAATAGTTTACCTCAGTGTTGCAATGTGTTTTTAGGGAAATGTGTCACCTATGAAAAAATAGTGTCAACATCTTGCACAAATTTTACCCCTGTGGCATATGAATTTCTGCAAGCATTCCAAAATCAATGACATATACTTACATGTATCTTAGGCAAATATTAGCAGTTAGATATAATGTACAGACTAAAATGTTAGTCTGATCTGAATCAAAAATAAATTCAGTTTCCTGGAAATAAAAGGTAGACATAACCAAACACAGTACAGCCCTCTTATACTTATCTTGTGGAAGTTTACAGATGATTAAGAAATGAGAGACTCTAAATATATATTTGTTTCTAGGGAACATGACAATCTGCTAGGATTTCTTTGGTGGTATTGAACAGATTGGTTAATGATACTTTATTTCTCCTCAAATGAAATCCCCCCCCCCAACAAGAAGTCATTTATTTTCTGTTAGAAAAGTTCAGTGATTTCCTTGTGCCTTACTGGACAAACCACTCTGGTGTGCTCTATCGAACAATTCTTTTTAGCTGGAGCAGAGCCTTTGTAGTTCACACTTCTGATGGACCTTGTTTAAGCCTCAACCTGAAATATGGGTCACCATCCTCCACCTTTGCTACAAGAGACAGAAACTGCCGTGAAAATAAATTATAACATCAGCACATCATGCACTGACTGGTATCACTGTTTATTTAGAAGCCAACCAACTTATCTTTCCTGAGGTGATGTAACAAGGGGCAAAGTGTATGAGCTTTGAAGTCACAAGACTGAGATTGAGACTTGGATCAGCTGCTTATTGCCTAAAGAAGGGAACTTCACTTCCCTAAAATGTCAACTTCTTTAAGTATGAAATGAATGAGGAATATTAGGAATAATTTCAACAGTGCAGAGTAGGGTAGTTGTGAGAATTCGATTATAACTATATGAAGAAGCGCTTTGTAA
This sequence comes from Piliocolobus tephrosceles, assembly GCF_002776525.5. Lineage (NCBI taxonomy): Eukaryota > Metazoa > Chordata > Mammalia > Primates > Cercopithecidae > Piliocolobus > Piliocolobus tephrosceles. The sequence continues at coordinate 105,154,205 of NC_045445.1, read as the reverse complement.
GTACAAAAGCACAAAACATAATAAAATGGTTGAGCAGACACTATTGCAACCCTGTATAGTCCTTTGACCCACCTCTGAGTTCACCTGCAGCTGTTCCTGTGCATGAACCCTACCTCAAGCACCTGTGACTCTGCTTCTCTGCTTGAGAGCTTTCTCTGGCACCACAGGAGCCTGCTTAAGTGTACAAGGATGCAAGTGAAAGTTGCAGAAAGTTAACGCCCCTCAGGACAACCGTCAAACAATAGGGAATCAGAGTTGGTAGATAAATGCCTTAGTCTCCCCATCGCTCTCTAGGAAGATTCTGGAGTGTATTTCATGTAGTTTCCCTGAGGGTTCTCATGATGGTTCTCATGATTTTGTATGTCAACTTGACTGGGCTAAGGGATACCCAGATAGCTGTAAAACATTATTTCTGCATATATCTATGAGAGTGTTCCTAGAAGGGATTAGCATTTGCATCAGTAGACTGAGTAAAGAAGACCACCCTTATCAATTTGGGCAGGCATCATCTAATCCCTTGAGGGCCTGAATAAACAAAAAGGTAGAAGAATGCTAACATGCTCTCTCTTCTTGAGCTGGGGCTCCCATCTTCTATTTTCTCCTGCCCTTAGACATAGGAGTTCCTGGTTCTCAGGCCTTGGGACTAGTGATGGGAGTTATACTGACAGCTTTCCTAGTCCTTCCTTCAGCTTGCAAATAGTGAAACTTCTCAGTCTCCATAATTTCATAAGCTAATTACTATAATAAATATCTGTCTGCCTCCTCTCTCTCTGTGTACACGCACACACACGCACGTGCACTCTCACACACACACACACACACACACACACACACAAGGGTACATATGTATAGATTCTATTCCTCCGGAGAACCCTGACTAATACAGTTCCCATCAGGATTGCTTCAGTTGCCCACTGCAATAACCTGTTCTTTAATGCACCCTCTATTGGCTTTTCTCCTCACTGTCTTGCTTCCCACTCTTTATCACTCATGTGGCTGTGGATCACCTCCCAAACAAAATACATGCACCCAGGTCCTTATCTTGATGTCTATTTTGGGTAGGGGGAGGAGCAAATTAAGATAGTGGTAGTGGTTCTTGAATGTGCCTGAGTGAGTTAATTCCTCCATGTCCCCATTCACAACCTCGAAACCAAGGGGGAAATCTTTCTCAGCTCATATTTCTGGGTGAAGTGTATGTTGCTTCTCTTTATTGTTTAAAGGGTCAAGATGCTTCAGCAACTGAGGTGATTACAGGATGTATCTTTTGACTGCAGTGAGGCTTGAGAGACCAATTGTAAAAACTCAACTGAGGAATGAGACTTGTGATGAGTCTATCATTTTTCTGAATGTGTTAAATGTACTTTTTGCAGATTATTTGTGAATTGTTCAAATTGTATATTTGTACTAAATAATGACTCATCTACTGAATTCTTGTATTTTTTCAACAAATAGTATAGAATGTTTTCTCTATATTAGACACAGTACTAGGCACCAAGGACGTATTAGCAAAAAGAGCATACATGGATCATAGTTTCATGTTCTTTAGGAATTTAGATTCTATTAGAAGAGACAGACAATACATTGCCAATTACATAACACCCTTTTAAATTATAATTATGATAAATGCCATGAAATAGAATGTATACATTCAGTGGGGCTTCTGAAAATCTAGAGACCAAATACTATGCAAACCAATAAGATATAGAATTATCGATACATTCTTAGCCTTCTTGAAGTGATTAACATACCTTATACCTATATAGTTTTATTTACCACTTTGTCTCACAGTGGAAGAATATCATGCTGTGTTATTTCTATTTTGTTACTCTCAACAGCACAATGACTGTCAATGCTATTAACTGGTTCCATAGAAACTTTACTGCTGCCTATAGTAGCAGAGTAAATTATTGACAGGGTTAGTCTTCTCCCAAATAATTTAGCCTTTCTGAAATTTACAGCAATAAGTTTCTCAAGTGTGTATTTACTACAAAACCATCCATTTTTGGCTTTTATAAAAGCTGTAGGAGACATTTGTTACCTTGTCCTGTCACACTATGTAGTGTTAAATATAATAGCGATGGTTTAATGTCATAAAATATAGTGGGGAAGACTGCTGAGACTTGAATATAATCAATTTGCTCCAATTCTAGTTTAGGTGAAAATTTATTGCTAAATTGCCTTTTTAAGAGCTGCTTTGGTTATTTAATATTGATCTCAAAATGATTAAGAAATGGAACACTATTGATTTTTAAATGAAAAAAGTCCTTATAATGACAATAAGAACCAGATTGCAAAAATTTTAGGTGATAGAAGTAGATTTTAATAGTCTCCATCAGTTCCTAGAGTTGAATTTGCAAGCTATATAGTTCTTTTGCTTAGGTTGGAAAGTCCAACAAGGTAAAAAAAAAAAAAAAAAAAAAGTCCAGTTTGTTAACTGTAGAACAAAAGACATGTGTATAAATGTTGATATACTAAAAAATCATGAAATAGAGCTATATTTGACTATGGCCAGCAAGGATTTAGATCTAAAGTCATTACCTCATCACTAAATCTTAGAAAGCTTCTTGGGCCTGGTAGCAGGCATACAATAACACATGTTAATTGTTGTTTCCTGAATTATTTTCTGGTCATGCCCCTGTCCTGATTTTCCTTGAGTTACAGTAGCCCACATAGTCCTTGATGTTTTAAAGTCATTTCATATCACCTAGGAAGTAAGATCAAATCAGAAATTGTGATAGATATCTTTTTGATTCGGGATCAAAAATAATTTTCTAGAGGACAAATTTATTTCATCAATAAAGCAATTAAACTCTTTCAGATGAAAATCTTTCTAGAAGTTTCCTTGCCTTTCTATTCTCAAAGAAGTAGGTTTGTAGGTTTTCAGGATCATTTTTGGCACTTCTGCTCTTTTTCAGATAAAGACCCTCTTCTTAAGGAGCATGTTTGTACAACATTCCAAACAACTGTGCTTATCTATTTCCCCTATAAAAGTCTCTTTACTCCATGACTAAGAACTCTTGAATGGGCTGTTGTGTTCTACTTTTATTTTTGCCTTACATAAATGCTGGTCTTGCTCCTTTGGAACAAGTACATGAATGTTTCCTCTTCTTTCTTACCTATCATCCTCTCTCCCTCTAGCTGTCATTCAGGGCTAGATTTTTAAAAAACATTCCAGTGCTAGCCAATTACACAATTTCTTATCCTTGACTAGACTCTTAACTTATAACAAATTCTACAACCACCTTAGAAATAAAATGAAAAGAAATCTATATAAAAATTGTTCTCATCATTTTATAATTCAATTCCCATTCCTTTGTATGATCTCTGTAACACTTGCTGAATTCTAAAAGTAATTTTTTTCCAAAGAAGCCATTGGTTTAAAACAAATCTTTGTTTGCTATACACTCCTAAATGTTAATACCAGTTGTAAACTCCACCAGTAGAAATTTAATTTAAATTTAAAATGATGACTTTTCTTGAGTTACGTCATCTCTGTACAGGTATATGCATTAATATGCCATCTATATTCAACTTACTTTATATAGATGGGTGACTATAAATAAGGTAAAGATAGAAGCTCAGAAAAGAAAGTCAAAATCAAATAACAATTTTATAATTGAATTTTGCTTAATTTATACAAAGGTCTGAATTCAATCTTCACCTTCTACCTGAGGTAAACAGTATTTACATCAAACCTTTGAGCCATGTGTTGTGTTAGCTATAAAGGGTTTGAAAGAGAAAGAAAGGTAAATAGACTGCAGGCTTTGTTTTCTCTGCAACACATTCAATGTTCTAGTTTCAGAGGACAACAGCAGTAGTAATCTCTGCAACTGCTAATCAACATTGCATCACCAGGTCTCACATCTTGGCCATCCATTATTACTTATACAAATAGTGTGCTTTTGGCTTAGCTTTTATTCTTAAGTGTTTTAAGTTTTTCCAACTTAAAGCAAAGTACATCTGACCTTATTCAAAAGTATTTGAAGAGGAAAATGGTGGAACAAGATGACTGAACAGAACCTTGCAGTGATTGTCCCCCCTGCAGGAACACCAAATTGAAGAACTATCACCACAAAAAACTATCACCACAAAAAAACACCTTCGTAAGAACCAAATATCAGGTGAGTGATGACAATGCCTGGTTTTAATATTAAGGAAAGAGCCACTGAAGAAGGTAGGAAAGACATGACTGAATTGCCTACATCACTCGTCTACCATCCCCTGGCAGTAGCCTTGAGGCATGGGAAGAAAACCCGTGCACTTGTGGAAAGGAGACTGTAGTGATTGTGGGACTTCGCATTGGAACTCAGTGCTGCTCTGTCACAGCAGAAAGCAACATGGGGCAAAACTCACCACAGCTCACGAAGGGAACATTTAGACCAGCCCTAGCCAGAGGAGAATCATCCATCCCAGTAATTGGAACCTGAGTTCTGGCAAACCTCACCACCATGGACTATAGTGCTCTCGGCCTCTGAATAAACTTGAAACGCAGTCCAACCTATAAGGCCTGCAATTCCTGAGCAAGTCCTGGTACTATGCTGGACTCATAGCCAGTGGACTTAGGGTACAGATGACCTGCTGAGATACCAGCTGGACCACCAAGAGAGTGTTTGCATTACACCTACCCCAATCCCCAACAGCTCTGCGAGAGACTCTTTCTTTCCATTTGAGGAGAGAAGAGGAAAGAGTAAAGGCAACTTTCTCTTGCAACTTGGATACCAGCTCAGCCACAGTAGGATAGGGCACCAGGCAGATTCCTGAGGTCCCCATTCCAAGCCCTAGCTCCTTGACAACAGTTTAGATACACCATGGGCCAGAAGGGAACCTGCTGCCTTGAAGGGAAGGACCCAGTTCTGGCAGAATTCATCACTTGCTAAATAAAGAGCCCTTGGGCCCTGAGGAAACATCAGTGGTAGCCGGGAAGTATTCACTGTGGGCCTTGGGTGAGACCCAGAGCCTTGCTGGCATCAAGTGTGACCCAGCATATTCCCAGCTATGGTGGCCACTGGGTGAGATGCCTTTTGTTTGAGGAAAAAAGAGGGAAGAGTAAAAGGGACTCTGTCTTGCAGCTTGTGTACCAGCTTGGCTACAGTTGGGTAGAGCACCAAGCAGACTCCTGGGGTCTCTGATTCCAGGGCTTGGCTCCTGGACAGTATTTCTGGACCTTCCCTGCGCTAGAGAGGAGCCCAATACCCAGAAGAGAGAGACCCAGACCTGGTGGCATTCACCACAGGCTGACTGAAGAGCCCTTGGGACCTGAATGAACATTGATGGTAGCCAGGCAGTACTTTCCATGGGCATGGAGGGGGTGGTAGTAGCCACAGGGAGAAAATCCTTCTGCTTGAGGAAAGGAGAGGGAAGACTGGGAAGGACCTTGTCTTGAAGCTTACGTGCCACTTCAGCCACAGTGGAGTGGAATAGAGCACCAAGTAGAGTCGTGAGTTCCTTAACTCCAGGCCCTGGCTTCCAGATGGCATTTCTGGACTCCCCCTTGGCCCAAGAGAAGCTCACCATCCTGAAGGAAAGAACACAAACCTGGCTAGCTTTGCCACCTGTGGATTGTACAGCCCTTGGGCCTGGAGAGAACATTAGCAGTAGCCAGGCAGTGGTTACCATGGGCCTTGGGCAAGACCTAGTACTGTGCTGGTTTGAGGTCTAACCCACTGCAGTCCCAGTGGTGATGGCCACAAGGGTGCTTGGGTCACTCCACCCTAGGTCCAGGAGGCTCACCACAGAGAGAGAATCCATTTGTTTGGGAAAAAGTAAGAGAACAACAAGAGTATCTACCTGGTAATCCGGAGAATTATTCCAGATCTTATCCAAGACCACCAAGGTGGTACCTCCATGAGTCTGCAAGAACCAGAGCATCACTGGGCTTGGGATGACCATAATGCAAATTTGGCTTAGATCACAACACCCAAGCACCTTCTAATACCTGGAAAGTCTTCCAAGGAAGAATGGGTACAAACAAGCCCAGACTGAAAAGACCAAAATAAATACCTAACTCTTCAATGCTCAGACAACAAACATCCACAAACATTAAGACCAACCAGGAAGCCCTCACTAAATAAACTAAATAAGGCACCAGAGACTAATGCCAGAGTGACAGACATATGCGACCTTTCAGACAGCGAATTCAAAATAGCTGTGTGGAGGAAGCTCAATGAAAATCAAGAGAACACAGACAAAACAAATTCAGAATCCTATCAGATAAATTTAATGAAGAGATTTGAAATAATTAAAAAGAATCAAGGAGAAATTCTGGAGCTGAAAAATTCAATTTGCCTACTGAAGACTGCATCAGGATCTCTCAACAAAATTATTGATCAAGCAGAAGAAAGAATTAGAGAGCTTGAAGACAGGCTATTTGAAAATACAGTCAGAGGAGACACAAGAAAAAAGAATAGAAAACAGTGAAACATGCCTACAAGATCTAGAAAACAGCCTCAAAAGGGCAAATCTAAGAGTTATTGGCCTTAAAGAGGAGGTAGAGAAAGAGATAGGAGTAGAAAGTTTATTCAAAGGGCTAACAAAAGAGAACCTCCCAAACCTAGAGAAAGATAACAATATACAAGTACAAGAAGGTCATATAACACCAAGCAGATTTAACTCAAAGAAGACTACCTCCAGGTATTTAATAATTGAACTTCCAAAGGTCAACAATAAAGGATTCTAAGAGCAGCAACAGAAAATAAATGAATAACATAAAATAGAGCTCCAATACGGCTGGCAGCTGTCTTCTCAGTGGCAACCTTACAGGCCAGAAGAGAGTGGCATGATGTATTTAAAGTGCTAAAGGAAAATAAACTGTTACCCTAGAATAGTATATCTGGTGAAAATACCCTTCAAACATGCAGGAGCTCCAATACGTCTGGCAGCAAACTTTTTAGTGGAAATCTTGCAGGCCAGGAGAGAGTGGCATGACATATTTAAAGTGCTGAAGGAGAAAAGCTTTTATCCTAGAATAGTGTATTCAGTGAAAATATTCTTCAAACATGAAGAAGAAATAAAGACTTTCTCAGACAAGCAAAAGCTGAGGGATTTCATCAGCACTAGGCCTGTCCTACAAGAAATCCTAAAGGGAGTTCTTCAATCTGAAAGAAAAGGACTTTGATGGGCAATAAGAAGTCACCTAAAGGCACAAAACTCACTCACTAGAAATGGTACAAACACACACACAAAAAACCACAAAATATTATAACACTGTAATTGTGGCATATAAACTACTCATACCTTGAGTATAAAGACTAAAGGATGAGCCTGTCAAAAATAATAATTACAGCAACTTTTCAAGACATAGTATAGTAAGATATAAATGGAAACAACAAAAAGTTAAAACACAGGGGAATGAAGTTAAGTGTAGAGTTTTCTCTTTGCTTGTTTGTTTCTGCAATCAGGGTTGTCATCAGTTAAAATGAGATATTATTGGCAAGCCTCATGGTAATCTCAAATTAGAAAACCTACCAGAAATACACAAAAAATTAAAAGCAAGAAATTAAAACATACCACCTGAGAAAATCAGAAGTATTTGAAGAGGTACTTTATTATTTGAGGTGTCATATCTTATTGTCACCTTTTTGTGGTTTATATGTATTAGCAAATTCCTGTAGCTCTAAGTCCTAGACTGTATTCATATGCCTAATATCATTCCATTCACATCATGTTCAATTAAAATTTCAATAGCCATGATGATGAATATAATTCTAAGTGATGGCTGATGTAATAGCAATCATTTTACTTCTTTAATATTCTCTTCTTTGAGCCTCCTTTATCACCATATGTTACAGTGAAACCTTTCCAAGTTAGTATGGCATTACACATTTTATTAAGTGGATTCTGAGTTAAAGGACACGCTGATAAAGATTGCAGATGAGAGGAATCATAACAATGACAGGAGATTATTTAAATGAATGTTATGATTAGGAAGTACATTGATAAGGACATCAGAATTTGAGAGACAGGAGATCAACAAAACCTACTATAGAAATGTTATCCATTTGAAGAACAGGAAGCTTTTTTTTTTATTTTAATGATCATTATAGAGTAAGAATCTAAAAGAGTTGGAAGGGAAGAAATCTAAGCAATTCTCATTTTCATCCTATTGTGTCTCAAAGGCATGAAAAATATAGCAGTATCTGAAGCCAGGGTTCAGAGAAGATATTAATCAGTCCCTGAAGCTGCTACTCCAAGATCCAGGTAACTGGAGGCCCAGCAGGTCAGCCTACCACTCTGAGGCCCAACATCACCACTGTAGAGAATGGTTGTGCTCCAAATCATTCTCACCATTGTGAGAATCATTCCCCCTTTTTCCTGTGGAATCATTATTTTTTTGTTTGTATGTTTTGCTCAGATAAAATGTTTTACTTCATGGGAGGACATGTTGCCTAGGACTGATTCATCATCAGTGAGAATGGCAGTGATTTCTGTGTTTTGGAAACTCAGATAAGAGTCAAATGCTTTCAAATTCCAGAGAATCATATTTTTCTCTTCTTTTTATGGTACCTAATCACAACTTCTGGATAAGTGTGTGTATGTGTGCAGTGGTGGGCAGTTTGAACTTGTGAGAGGAGAGAAGAGTGTAGGGAAGTGAGGAAAGAAGACTCCTCAAGTACATGCTGCTGGTGTACCACCTATTACTCCTTCAAAGCCTCTTAGTGCTGAATTTCTAACTGCCAGCACCTGAATTTCTTTGCCCAAGAAATTTCTTGGGTCTTCACAGACTGCTTTTTTCACCTTTAGAAAAAACTTCAAGTGCCCTGGAGTCATCCTCACCCCTACCACATGCTAGATATATGTCCTTCTATGACAAATAGGAGTTGGACCAATTCCTCAGGTAGAATACCTCTGAGCTGTCTACACCATCTCCCGGAGTTTCTAGTGGCCTTATGCTCCAGTTTTATGAAAGTTTTGTTCTTTGTAATAGCATAATAATAGCAAAATAACAGGGAAAACTTTCAGAAAGGTAAGAACTATTATCTGCAAATACATACTTAACGACCAAAAAAAATCAACTGAAAACCTTTTAGAATTAAAGAGTTCCATAAAATGTCAGGATAAAGATAAATACACAGAAATAAATCACTTGCATGCTTACCAGAAAATACTATTAAAGTTAAAAGATTAAATCAATAATAGCATCAAATATTATAAAATCTAAAAGGCACAATTCTAATAAGAAAATGCAGTCTCTGTGCATAAGACTGAAAATTTATCAAAAAAGAGAAAATATTTGGAGAAAAAATGGAGTAATATACCATATAGCTGAAAGAGAAAATTATTTAGAGATTGCATTCCTTACCAAATTTATTTAAAGTTTTAACACAATTTCATTCAAAATTCCTGTCTTTGTAAATTGACACAATTATTTTAAAGTTTAGCCAAAAGAGCAAATAGGCAATGACAATTGAAATAATATAAGAAAATCCCCAAGATTTCACAACTTACCACAAAGCTACAGTAATCGAGGTAATACTGTCAAAAGGATAGACACATAGATCAATAGACTAGAATAGAAAGCCCAGAAGTAGTCACACAAAAATATGATTAATTACAAACATCACATGTTTTCACTCCTAAGTGGGAGTTGAACAATGAGAACACATGGACACAGGATGGGGAACATCACACACTGGGGCCTGTTGGGGGGTCGGGGGATAGAGGAGGTATAGCATTAGGAGAAATATCTAATGTACATCACGGGTTGATGGGTACACCAACCCACCATGGCACGTGTATACCTATGTAACAAACCTGCATGTCCTGCACATGTATCCTAGAACTGAAAGTATAATAAAAAATATGATTGAGTATTTAATTGAAAGTTTTATTGCAATATTTATGGATTCACTATAGTTTTAAGAAATAATAGAAATAAATCTCTCGTACCCTTCACCTAGTTTCTCCCAATAGTAAAATTTTACAAAACTATAGCAAAATATCAAAACCAGAATCCATCAGTCTTTTTCAGATTTCCCTAGTTTTACTTGTATTCATGTATGTGTGTGTATGGGTATTTAGTTCTATACAATGTAATCACATGTAGGTTCGTGTATCTATCACCACATTAAGATCCAGAATAGTTCCATCACCAAAGCATCCCTTTTGTTTGCCTTTCTATAACCAGTTACCACTTTCCTGATGCCACCAACCACCCTGTTCCTAAACCTGGCAGCCACTAACCTGTCACTATTTCCATAACGTTGTCATTTCAAGAAGATCACATAAATGAACTTTTCAATATGTAATCTTTTGTGATTGGCTTTTTCCACTCACTCGAACCCCAGGAAATGGTGTAGAATGAATGGACAGTTCAGAGGCATTCCACCCAAGAAACTGGGGTAGTTACATTTCAACTCCTGTTCATCATATAGAGGCCTATTTTGGCATGTGGTTCAGGGCACTTAAAGCTTTTTTTCACTGGAGATTTGTCCAAGTTGTTGAGTGTATCAAGTTGGTTTATTTTTGTTACTGAGTAGTATTCCATGGCATGTATACATCCCCATGTGTTTAACTATTTACCTGTTGGACCACATTCAGGCTGATCCCAGTTTTTGGTTCTTATGAATGAAGCTACTATGAATATTCTTGTACAGATTTTTGTTGTAAACATAAGTTTCATTTCTCTGGGATAAATCCCAAGAGTGCAATTGCTAGTTTGCGTATTAACTACATATTTATATTTTAATTACATCTTTAGCTTTATAAAAAACTGCCAAACACTTTTTGGGAGTGGTTATACCATTTTACAGTCATTCCCACCAGTAATGTGCAAGTGATCCAGTTTCTTCTCATCTTTATCAACATTCAGTGTTGTCTCTATTTTTTATTTTAGCCATTATAATAAATGCAGAGTGATATGTTATTTTGCATTTTAGATCATTTGGATAACTTGGCTTTAATTTGCGGTGATGGATGCTGATGTGGAATATCTTTATGTGTTAATTAACCACCTGTATGCCCTCTGTGGTGAAATGTCTTTTCAAGTCTTTTGATCGTTTTCTAATTGGAATTTTTTGAATTTATACTGTTCGGTTTTATGAGCTCTTTATGTATTCTAAATACTAGTTGTTTATCATACATGTGGCTTGGAAATATTTTCTCCCAGTCTGTAGCTTGTCTTTCCATCCTGTTCATGTGGACTTTCACAGAGCAAAAGTTTTTAATTTTGATGAGTCCAGTTTATCAATGTTTTCTCTTATTGGTTGTGATTTTGGTGTCAAGTCTAAGAACTTTTTGCCTAGCCTTAAATCCTAAGATTTTATCCAGTGTTTTTTCTAAAAGTTTTATAGATTGACATTTTACATTTAAATCCATTGATCTATATTGAGTTAATTTTTGTGTAAGATATGAGATTTATGTCGAGGCTTTTGAAAAGGCTCTCCTTCCTCTATTGAATTGCTTTTGCATCTTTGCCAAAAATCAGTTGAGCATATCTGTATGGGTCTATTTCTGTGTGAACTATTCTGTTTCATTTATATATTTCTCTCTCCCTTCACCAATATCACATTATCTTGATGAATGTAGCTATATAGTAAGCTTTAGTATATGGCAGAGTGATTCATCCCACTTTATTCTTCTTTGTCAAGATTGTTTTACCTATTCTAGGGTGTGCACCTTCCACATAACTTTAGTATCAGCTTGTCTATGTCTATAATAAACTTTTCTGACATTTTTATAGGGCTTGCATTAAGCTTATAGATCAATATAGGGATAATTTACATCTTTACTCATGTAAATTTATTGATGTTGATTGATGTTGAGTCCTTCAATCAAAGAACATGGTATATCTCTCCATTTATTTAGGTCTTATTTGATTTACTTTATCAGCATTTTCTAATGTAAAGCATACAGACCCTGGATATGTTTTGTTAAGTGTATACCTAAGAATTTTATTTTCTTTAAGCAACTGTAAATGGTGTATTGTATTTTTAATTTTAGTTTCCTCACAATCATTGTGAGTATATGAAATGCAATTGACTTTTATGTTGATTTCGTATCTTGCAACCTTGCTTAATTTGTTTATTAGTTTTAGGAGTTTTCTGGTAGATTCCTTGGGATCCCTACACAGACAATCATGTCGTCTGCAAATATCAATAGCTTATCTTATTTTCCAGTCTGCATTCCCTTTATTTCTTTTCTTGCATGTTTCAGTTACTAGATCTTTCAGTGCTATGCTGAATTAGAGTGGTGAGAATAGATATGCTTGCCTTGTTTCTAATCTTACGGGAAAAGCAATTAGTCTTTCACCCTTAAGTATGATGTTAGCTATAGGTTTCCTATAGATGCTTTTTATGAAGTTAAGGTAATTTCTCCCTATTTCTAGCTTACTGAGAATATTTGTCATGAATGTGGATTTTTTTCAAATAATTTCCTGTGTCAATTGGCATGATTATTCTTATTTAGTCTGTTGATATGGTGGATTCCACTGACTGGTTTTTAATATTGAACCAGCTTTACATACCTGCAATAAATCCCATTTGGTCATTGTATAGATTCTTTTTATGAATTGTTGGATTTTATTTGTTTTAATATTTTGTTGAGGCTTTTTGCATCTAAGTTTATGAGATATATTGGTCTACAGATTACTTCTTTTGCATTATCATTGTCTGGTTTTGGTAGTAGTGTAACACTGTTCTCATAAAATGAGTTTGGAATGAGTTAGGACATGTTTCTGCCTTTTCTATTTTCAAGAAGAGATTGTGTAAAATTAGTGTTGATTCTTATTTATGTGTTTGCTAAAAATCTCTAGTAAAACCATCTTTGCCTAGAGAGCTCTCTTTCTGGAGCTTTTTAATTATAAGTTTACTTTATTTAATGGTTATAAGGCTACTCACCTGATCTGTTTCATCTTGATTGAGTTTTGGTGATTTGTGATCTTCAAAAAATTAATCCAGTTGTTGTAAAATGTATAAGCATAAAGTTATGCATAGAGTTTTCTTTTAATGGCTAAAAGATATGTAGTGTTAGCTCTTGTTACATCCTTGATGTTGGTGATTTGCATTTTCTCTCTTTTTATCATTTTCTATCATTTATCATTTAGTATTTTCTATGATTTGAATGTTTGTGTCCCCTGTCAATTCATACCTTGAAACCTAATCACCAATGTGATGGTAATAAGAGGTGGGAAGGGACGTGAACTAGATGATGAACAGAAGATTCTCCAGCATCACTCCCTCCACAAAAATACAACAAGAAACAATTCAAAGACAAGAATACCACCTCACATTCTGCAGGACTCAGGAAAGAAGCAGAGCAACTCCCTGAGCTCACAGAATTGAGAGAAGCCATCATCAGTAATAGAAATGGTCATGTCACACTGCACTTTCCCCTGCCCCAAGCCAGCATAATGCCACTCCCAGAGAACTTCCCTAGATCTATTGTTCTTGGGTAAGAGGAGGGAATTGAAGGAGAATGTTCAATCTCCCCATGAATCTGGGAGTCTTTGTGGGAAACTCACTCTGGTTCTATCACACAGAAAGTATTTGGAGTGCCAGGAGGGCTGAACCACTGGGATGACTGGGGACAAAAAAAGCAGGGATCTGATTGTAGTGACTAGCATGCAGATATTGGTGGCTACTCTGAGCTCTGATAATCAGGAAGACCACATTTAAGCAACTGGCTAGAGCCATAGTGTTTCAGAGAACACAATACTCGAGAAACCTGAATCCCTGGGCTAGATTTTAAACAAATTCCAGGTGCTTGTGTGGAGCCTTCCCCTAGCCCCTAACAACTAAAATGTCAGGATTAAGTTCCAGTGGGCACTTAAGTATTCTCCAGACTGGGAAACAATGGCAGGGCAGGGAGCTACTTCCAGTTCCGACTATAAGTCCTCCCCAGAATGGGAAGAAATAACAGGCCAGTATTTAAGTTCCCAAACTAAGTAGTAAAGGTCTACCACCACCAAAGAACACCTGCAAAATCTAGAAGAGGTGGTTGTCTTCTTAACTAAGTAGACATTATTGTGAAGATGGAAGAATTGCTAAAACTCAAGGAAATATGACACCACCAAAAGAGACCAAGCTCCAACAATGGACCCAAAAAAATTGAAGATCTATGAAATGTCAGACAGGAAATTCAGAATTATCCTCTAAAAGGAGTTTGGGGAATCCAAGAAAGTATGGATAGGAAACCAAATAAAATTTGGAAAATGATTCAGAAACAAAAATAAATATTTGACAAATAAATAGAAATAATTAAGTCATAGGAAGAATTAATAATTGAACTGAAAAACTCATTAGAAAATTTAAACAGATGATTTTCTCAAACAGAATAAAGAATTAGCAAACTTGAAGACAAAACATATAAAATTAGTCAATCAGAGGAGAAAAAAACAGATACAGAAAACTAAAGAAAGCCTATGAGAATTATGGGACACCATCAAGTAAACTAACCTCTGCATAATAGGATTTCCAAAGGAGATGAGAGAGAAAAAGGCCCATAAAGCATACACAAAGAAATAACAGCTGAAAATTTCCCAAATCTAAAGAAAGGTTACACCATCCGAGCACAGAAAGGCCAAAGGTCACTAATCAAATTAAACCCAAAGAAGAAATCCTCAAGGCATATTATAATCAAATTAGCAAAAATCAAAGGCAAAGAAAGAATACAGAAACCAGCAAGAGTGAAGAAACAGAACACATTTGACGAGTCAAAATGTGAATTTTAGTGGATTTCTCAGCAGAAATCCTACAGGTCAAGAGAGAGGGATGTTATATTCAAAATACTGCAGGAAAAAAGAAAACAAACTCAAACTTCCAAACAAGAATAGTAACCAGCAAAGCTATTCTTCTAACATGAAGGAAGGTAAGGATTTTTCCAGACAAACAAAAGCTGAAGGAATTAATCAACACTGGACTTCTCTTACAAGAAATGAGGAAATCCTTCAGTCTGAAAGAAGTGGACACGAATGTGTACCAACAACAACAATAACAACAAAGACATATGAAGGTATAAAACTCACTGGGAAAAGAAAGACAACAGACAAATTCAGAATACTCTACCGCTGGGGTTGGAGCAAGATGGCAGAATAGAGGCCTCCACCAATCATCCTCCCCACAGGAACAGCAAATTTAACAACTCTCTAGAAAAAAAACAAAGCACCTTAATAAGAACCAAAAATTAGGCACCAGCTCAGTCACAGTGGGAGTTGGGTAAAGCACCAAGGCAATGTTCGGAGTCCCTGTTTCCATGCCTTGGCTCTTAAGAGAGCATTTCTGGACCTGCCCTGGTGCAAGGAAAACACACTTCCCTGGAGGTTGAGTCTCAGGTCTGGCAACAATCAACATAAGCTTACTGAAGAGCCTTTGGACTTTAAGAGAACATCGGTGGTAGCCTGGAAGTACTTCCCATCGGCCTGTGGTGGTGGTGGCCATGGAGAGAGGTTTCTTTAACTGTGGAAGAAAGAGTGGGAAGGACTTTGTCTCATGGTTTGAGCGCCAGCTTAGCCATAGTAGAATAGAGCACTAGGTAAATTCCAAAGGTTCTGGACTCCAGGTCCTGGCTCCTGGATGGCATCTCTGAATCTGCCTAAAGCCTGCTGGAACTTACTACGCTAAAGGGAAAGACAGAAGCCTGACTATCTTTGCCACCTGCTGATTGTAGAGTGCTAGGGCCTTGAGAGCACATAGGCTGTAGCCAGGTTGTAGTAACAGCAGGCCTTGGGGGAAACTCAGATATGGCCTCATATCTAACCCAGTTCAGTACCATTCATGGTGACCACAGGGGTGTTTGTTTCACCCCACCCCCTATTCTAGGTGGCTCAACAAAGAGAGATAGAGACTATTTGTTTGGGAGAAAGTAAGATAACAACAAGAGTATCTGCCTGGTAATCCAGAGCATTATTCCAGATCTTATCCAAGACCTCCAAGGTGGTACCTCCATGAGTCTGTAAGAACCACAGCATTACTGGGCTTGGGGTGCCCCCAATGCAGTTATGACTTAGATCACAATATCCAAGTGTCTTCAAATACATGGAAAGTCTTCCAAAGAAGGACAGGTACAAACAAGCCCAGAATGAAAAGACTAAAATAAATATCTAACTCTTCAATGCCCAGACAACAACAAACATCCACAAGCATCAACACCAATTAGGAAAACATGACCTCACCAAACAAATAAGTCACCAGGTACTAATCCCGTATAAACAGATATGTTACCTTTCAGACAGAGAATTCAAAATAGCTGTTTTTAAGGAAGATCAATGAAATTCAAAGTAACACAGAGTAGGATTTCAGAATTCTATAATATAAATTTAACAAAGAGATTGAAATGATTTAAAAGAATCAAGGAGAAATTCTAGAGCTGAAAAATGCAATTGGCATCAGGGTCTCTCAAGATAAGAACTGATCAAGCAGAAGAAAGAATTAGTGAGCTTGAAGACAGACTATTTAAAAATACACAGACAGAAGAGACTAAAGAAAAAAGAATGAAGCATGCCTACAAGATCTAGAAAATAACTTCAAAAAGGCAAATCTAAGAGGTATTAACCTTATAGAGGAGGTAGAGAAAGAGATACGGGTAGAAAGTTTATTCAAAGGGACAATAACAGAGAACTTTTCAAACCTAGAGAAAGATACCAATATTCAGGTACAAAATGGTTATAGAACATCAGGCAGATTTAACCCAAAGAAGACTACCTCAGGGCATTTAATAATCAAACTCCCAAATGTTAAGGATAAAGCAAAGATCCTAATAGCAGCAAGGGAAAAAATATAAGTAACATACAGTGGAGCTCCAATACATCTTGCAGCACATTCAGTGGAAACCTTACAGACCAGGAGAGGGTGGCATGACATATTTAAAGTGCTGAAGGAGAAGAAAACAAACAAACAAAAAACTTTTACACTGGAATAGTGTATCTGGTGAAAAAAACAAAAGAAAGAAAGAAAAAGAAAAACTCTTTCAAACATAAAGCAGAAACAAAAGCTGGGGCATTTCATCAACACTAGACCCATCCTACGAGAAATGAATAAATGCTAGAGAGTTCTTCAATCTGAAAAAAAAAGGATGTTAATGAGCAGTAGGAAATCATCTGAAAGTACAAAATTCACTGGTAATAATAACACAGAAAAACACAGAATATCGAAACACTGTTATTGTGGTGTATAAACTACTTCTTATCTCAGGAAACAGACTAAAAGATGAACCAATAAAAAATAATAAGTACAACAACTTTTGAAGACAGTGACAGTACAATAAGATATAGAGACAACAAAAAGTTTAAAAGTCAAGTGATGAAGTTAAAATACAGAGTTTCCATCAGCTTTCTTTTTGCTTCCTTGTTTGTTTTTGTAATCAGTGTTAAGTTGTCATCAGTTTAAAAGAGTGGGATATATGATAATATTTACAACAAGCCTCATGGAAACCTCAAATAAAAAACATACAACAGATATGCAAAAAATAAAAAGCAAGAAATTAAAACATACCACCAGAGAAAATCATCTTCCCTAAAAGGAAGATAGAAAGGAAGAAAAGAAGACTACAAAACTACAAGAACACGAATAATGGTAGAAGCAAGTCTGTACTTATCAACAATAATAACATTGAATGTAAATAGACTAAACTCTCCAATCGAAATACATAGAGTGGCTCAATGGATTAAAAAATAAGACCCCATTATCTGTTGCCTATAAGAAACACACTTCACCTATAAAGACACACATAGACTGAAAATTAAGTGGTGGAAAAAACATTCCATGCCATTGGAAATCAAAAGCAGCAGGAGTATCTGTGCTTATACCAGACAAAATGGATGTCAAGACTAAAAGTATAAAAAGAGACAAATGAAGTCATTTATATAATGAAAAAGGCATCAATTCAGTAAGGTAATATAATAATTGTAAATATGATATGAACTCAATACTAGGGCACACAGATGCTATTATATAGATATTAGAAGCATATACTGATATCAGAATGTACAGATATAACATACAGGTATTAGAAGCAAATATAATATACAGATATTATAATATTCAGATATTAGAAGCAAATATTATTAGAGCTACACAGAGATAGACCCCAATACAATAATAGCTGGAGATATCAACACTACATTTTCAGTATTGAAAAGATCTCCCAGAAGGAAAATTGACAAAGAAATATTGGACTTAATCTGTACTATAGACCAAATGGACCTAATAGATATTTACAGACCATTTCATCCAATGGCTGCAGAATATGCATTCTTCTCCTTAGCATATGGATTAGTCTCAAGGATACAACATATGTTAATTCAAAAAACAAGTCTCAAAACTTTCAAAAAATTAAAATAACATCAATCACTGTCTCTGACTACAATGAAATAAAACTGGAAATCATTCACAAGAAGAATTTGGGAAGTATAAAAACTCATGGGAGTTTTAAAATATGCTCCTGAATGACCAGTGGGTTAATAAAGAAATTAAGAAGCACATTGAAAAATCTCTTGAAACAAATGATAATGGAAACACAACATACTAAAACCTATGGGATACAGCAAAAACAGTACTAAAAGGGAAGTTTATAGCAACCAACATCTACATCAAAAAAGTAAAAGAAAATTAAAACAACCTAGTGATGTATCTAAAATAACTAGAAAAGAAATACCTAATGGAACCCAAAATTAGTAGAAGAAAAGAAATAATAAATATCAGAACAGAAATAAATGAAATTAAAGAAAACAATACAAATGATCAAAGAAATGAAAAGTTGGCTTTTGGAAAAGATAATCAAAACTGACAGACCTTTTGCCAGACAAAGAAAAAAGAGAGAAAACTCAAAATCAGAGAAGGAAAAGGAGCTATTACAACCAATGCCACATAGATTCATAAGATTATTAGTGGCTGCTATGAGCGACTATATGTCAATAAATTGGAGAATCTAGAAGAAATGAATAAATACTTAGATATATGTAACCTGCCAAGGTTGAACCATGAAGAAATTCAAAACTTGAATAGATCAATAACAACTAATAAAACCAAAGCCTTAATAAAAAGTCTCCCAATAAACAAAAGCCCAGGACCCAGTGGCTTCACTGTTGAATTCTACCAAATATTAAAAAACTAATACCAATCTGACTCAAACTATTCCAAAAAACAGAGGAGGATGGAATACTTCCAAATTCATTCTACAAGGCTAGTATTATCCTGAAACCAAGACCAGAAAAAGACATGTCAAAAAAGAAAAACTACAGGCCAATATTTCTGATGAATATTGATGCAAAAATCCCCAAAGAAATACTAGCAAACTGAATTCAACAACACATTAAGATGATTATTCATTATGACCTAGTGGGATTTATCCTATGAATACAGTAATGGTTGAACACAGACAAATAAATCAAGGTGATACATCATATCAACAGAATGAAGGACAAAAACCATATGATCACTTATTGATGTTGAAAAATCATATGATAAAATTCAATATCAAATCCTGAAAACACTCTGTATAAAAGGAACATACTTCAATAAAAGCCACATATGACAGACCCACAGCTAATATCATACTGAATGGGGAAAAACTGAAAGTCTTTATGACCTGGAACATGACAAGGGTGCCTACTTTCATCACTGTTATTCAACATAGTAGTGGAAGTGCTAACAAGAGCAATCAGACAAGAGAAAGAAACAAAGAGCATGAAAATTGGAAAGGAAGAAGTCAAATTATCCTTGTTTGCAGATTATATGATCTTATATTTGGAAAAACCTAAAGACTCCAGCAAATAACTATTAGAACTAACAAACAAATTCAGTAAAGTTACAGGATACAAACAAACATAGAAAAATCAGTAGCATTTTTATATGTCAACAGCAAACAATCTGAAAAAACATCAAGAAAATAATTCTATATACTATAGCAACAATAAAAAAAGATACCTAGGAATAAACAACCAGAGACATGAAAGACCAATACAATGAAAACTATAGCCAAAGCAACACTGAGCAAAAAGAACAAAGCTGGAAACATCACAATTACCCAACTTTAAAACATACTACAAAGCAATAGTAACCAAAACAGCATGGTACTGGCATAAAAACAGACACACTGACCAATGGATCAGAATAAAGAACTCAGAAATAAATCCACACATTTACAGCAAAACTCATTTTCAGTAAAGGTACCAAGAACATTGAGTAAAGGATGGTCTTTTCAACAAATGGTGCTGTATAAACATCAGAACAGAAATAAATGAAATTAAAGAAAACAATACAAATGATCAAAGAAATGAAAAGTTGGCTTTTGGGAAAGATAATGAAAACTGACAGACCTTTTGCCAGACTAAGAAAAAAGAGAGAAGACTCAAAATCAGAGAAGGAAAAGGAGACATTACAACCAATGCCAGCCACATAAATTCATAAGATTATTATAATCATAAGATTATTATTATTATAAATTGTATATTCACATATAGTTTATATGTGAAGAATAACACTAGATGCCTATCTCTCACCATATACAAAAATCAAAGCAAAATGGATTAAAGACTTAATTGGCAGACCAGAAACTATGAACATAGTATAAAAAAACATTAAGCAAGTGCTTCAGGACATTCATCTGGGTAATAATTTTGGAGGAAAGACCTCAAAGCACAGGCAGCAAAGGCAAAAATAGACAAATAGAATTACATCAAACTAAAAATGCTCTACATAGCAAAGGAGGCAATCAACAGAGTGAAGACACAGCCTATGGAATGTGAGAAAAATATTTGCAAGCTATACATCTGACAAGGGATTGATAACCAGAATATATAAGGAATTCAAACAACTTACTAGCAAAAAATAAAATAAAAAATAAACAAGTAATCTGATTAAAAGATGGGCACATGATCTGAATAGACATTTCACAAAAGAAGATATACTAATGACCAACAAGTGTATATAAAAGTACTCAACATCATTAATCATCAGGGAAATGCAAATCAAAACCACAGTGAGATAGCATCTCATCCTAGTTAAAATGGCAGATATCAAAAAGACAAATGTAACAAATCCTAGCAAGGATGTAGGAAAGGGGACTGCTAGTATGCCATTGGTGTGAATGTAAATTACTACAGCTACTATGGAAAAGGGTATGGAGGTTCCTAAAAAAAAAACTAACAATTGATCTAACATATGATTCAGTAATCCTACTGGTGGATATATATGCAAAAAACAGGAAATAAGTATATCGAAGAGACATTTTCACTCCCGTGTTTATTGCAGCACTATCCACAATGGCCAATATACGGAAGCAAACCTAGCATCCATTAACAGATGAATGCATAAAGAAAGTGTGGTATATATATATATACAATGGCATATTATTCCACCATAAAAAAGAACTAAATACTGTCATTTGCAGCAACAAATTGAAAGACATTATATTAAGTGAAATAAGCCAGGCATAAAAAGATAAATATCACATGTTCTCATATATGTGGGAACTAAGAAAGTTGGTCCCGTGAAGGTGGAGAGTAGAATGATGGTTACCAGAGGCTGGAAAGTATAAGGGGTAGAGGAGTATAAAGAGATTTTGATTAATGGGTACAAAACTGCAATTAGATAGAAGGAATACATTCTAATATTTGATAGTACAGTAGGGTAAAAATAGAAAATAACAATTTACTGTATATTTCAAAATAGCAAGAAGAAAAGATTTGGAATTTTCCAACACAAAGAAATGACAAATGTTTGAGTTAATATACTAATTAACCCTGATTTGATCATTATACATTGTATATGTGTATCAAAATATCACATGTACCCCATTAATATGTGCATTTATTATGGGTCATTTTAAAAAAAGAGCTGGGGCATTTCAGAGGTGATTAGGTCATGAGGGCTCTACCTCTATGAATGGGATTAGTGCCCTTATAACAGAGGCCCAAGAGAGCTATGCAAGGATGCAGCAAAAGGGCACCATCTATGAGGACTAGGCCGTCACTAAACCAAATCTGCCTGAATTTTAATCTTGGACTTCCTAATTTCTAGAGTTATGAGAAAAAAAGTTTGTTCTTTATAAGCTACCAAGTTTATGCTATTTTGATATAGCAGCCTTTACAGACTAAGACAGTATTCCAAGAGTTTTATCAATTCCTCATTAATTTTATATATCATATTTGATGGTTGGATCAAATAATTAAAACACCATCTGACACTCAAGATAACATCTGAAACTGAGAAAAGTGGCAGATTAGTGCCTAATATTAAAATAATTAATTAATTAATTAAAATTGAGAAAGGGAAAAGGACCTAAATAGAAGCTAAATTTCCAAATTTAACTCGAAGTCATAAAATGTTGATAGTTGTGGACTGTGATGAGGTACATGGGTATATTTAAATACCCAGAAAAAAAACTCCCAAAACTATTCAAAGAGATACATTATAAATAAATTTTAAAAAATAAATCCAGACGGAATTTCAAAAAATAGACAGTTCAGCAAGAAAAGAGAAACAAAACCATAGGAAACAAACAGAAATCAAATACCTAAATGGCATGCTTAAATGCTATCATATCAATAATCACATTAAGTATAAATAGCATAAATACATCAATCTAAAGATAAGGATGGGCAGGATGGATTTTTAAAAACCAACTATATGCTGTTTATATAAGAAACTCACTTCAAATTATACTATATAGGTAAGTTGAAAGCAAAGGGATGGAGAAAGACATATTCTAGCCTTAATAAAAAATGGAATAAGAGTGGCTATATTTATGTATGACAAAGTATACTTCAGAGCAAATAAAATTACCAGAGACAAAGGAAGATATTTCATAGTGATAAAAGGATCAATCCATGAGGAAGCTAGAACAATTCTAAATGTGTATGCAACAAAAAGTAAAGTCTCAAAATACATAAAGCAAACACTGATAAGCTAAAAGAAGAAATACATGAACCCATAATTACAAATGAACTTGAATTTTCAGAAGTTTAATTACTATGTGTCTTGGCATGGATTTCTTTGGGTTGATCTTTTTGTGGTTCACTCAGCTTCTTGAATCTGTAGGTTTGTATCTTTTCCAAATTAAGGAAGCGTTCAGCCTAATTTCTTCAAATATTCTTTAAGTCCCATCTATTCTTCTCCTTCTGGGAATCTGAGTATATAAATGTTGTATATTTTGTTATTGTACTACAGGTTTCTGAGCCTCTATTCAGATTTTTCTCAGCCTATTTTCTCTCTTTTGTTCAGATTCTAGTGATTCATCCTTATGTTCACTCATTCTATTCTTTATCCTCTCTATTATTGGGCCCATTTAGCCAGTCGTTTTTCTCTTTTGTTGTATTTTTCTCTTTTTTTCTTTTTTTTATTATATATATATATATTTTTAGACAGAGTCTTGCTCTGTTGCCCAGGCTGGAGTTTAGTGGTGCAATCTTGGCTCACTGCAACCCCTGCCTCCTGGGTTCAAGCAATTTTCCTGCCTCAGCCTCCAGAGTAGCTAGGACTACAGGTGCACACCACAATGCCCTGCTTTTTTTTTTTTTTTTTAGACTGTCTCACTCTTGTTCCCAAGGCTGGAGCGTCTCACTCTTGTCCCCCAGGCTGGAGTACGATGGCGCGATCTTGGCTCACTGCAGTCTCCACCTCCTGAGTTCAAGCAATTATCCTGCCTCAGCCTCCTGAGTAGCTGAGATTACAGGCACCTGCCACCACGCCTGGCTAATTTCTGTATTTTTAGTAGAGACGGGGTTTCACCATGTTGGCCGGGTTGGTCTCGAACTCCTGACCTCAGGCGATCCGCCCACCTCGGCCTCCCAAAGTGCTGGGATTACAGGCGTGAGCCACTGCGCCCAGTCAAATTTTTGTCTTTTAGTAGAGACAGGGTTTCACCATGTTGCCCGGGTTGGTCTCAAACTCCTGAGCTCAGGCAATCCACCCACCTCGGCCTCTCAAAGTGCTAGGATTACAGGCATGAGCCTCCGCTCCCAGCCTATAATTTCCATTTAGTTCTTTTTTATAAGTTTTATTTATTTGTTCAGATTTCCTAGTTTTCATTTATTTTGAGAGAAATTTTAATTGCTGAACTATTTTCGTGACTGATTTATTTCAGTGTTGGCATTTGCTCATAATTTTTCCTCATTAAGTTGTGATTTCCTTGGTTTTTGATATGATGGATAATTTTCAATTGTGTCCTAAACATTTTTGTAGTATACTAGCAAAGTCTGAATCCCATTTAAATTCATCACTTCAGCAGACAGTCAGTCTTTTTAGATTTTGTGTGCAGGTCCTGGCCTACTTTTGTGGGCTGTCTTCCAATAGCAGTTTAATTTTTGGAGCATTTGCAGAGTTAGTTTGGTCTACTTGCTTTATCTGGTACTGCTGGAGTTCGTAATGGTTGCTGGTGCTGCTGCCTGAAGAGGTAGAAGGAGTTTCTTCAGGCTGGGCTGTCATGTGTTTCTCAGTGGGGATGAGATTCTTAGGCCACAGAAACAAAGTGTCTCTTCTGGCTGGGCATTTGTTGCAATTGAGGAGTCCCTTTTGCCAATGCCCCTTTTGCCAACTCAGTGTCTCTGGGCCAGTGAGGGGAATCCCAGGTCTAACGGGACAAAGAAACTTTTAAAATCTGGCCATTTGTTGTGGCAAGATTTCTTTTGCCAGTTCTTCTTTGGTATCTCTCAGTGGGAAAGAGGAATCTTAGTCCTGGTGGGAAAAGATAATATCTCCCTGACTGCTTATTGTTAGCAGGTCTCTCACCAAGCCTCCTTGCAAGTGTTTCTGTGCTCACTTAGTGTTAGAGAGGCCCTCATTCAATACAGGGCTGCCTTATTTTCTTAGGTTGGAGACTGGAAAATTCTGGATCTGGATCAAATTATTCTCTCGGATGTAAAAACGTAAGATGCCCTGCCACTGTGTTGTTTCTCCAGTCTTGGGGTTGCAAACCAGTTTTCCTTCTTCTTACCACCTTTCAGAGATCTTTCTTAGTTACTTCTTGCATTATTTCCAGGACTTATAATTGTATTTAATGGGGATGAGGAAGAAAACAATGGATCTATGTGATCTTATCCAGACTGAAGTTGATTTTTGACAAAAGTGTAAAAGCAATTCAATAGAGAAATAATTATCTTCTCCACAATGGTCCATATAGAGAAGAGGTTCCCTGGTACCAGTCCACGGCCTGTTAAGAACCTGGCCACACAGTAGGAGGTGAGTGGCAGGTGAGTGAGCATTACCACCTGAGCTCTGCCTCCTGTCAGATCAGTGGCAGCATTAGATTCTCAGAGGAGCAAGAACCCTATTGTGAACTGTGCATGTGAAGGATGTAGGTTGCCTGCTCCTTATGAGAATCTAATGCCTGATGATATGAGGTGGAACCATTTCATCCTGAAACCATCCATCCCCCTGCCCCCACAGTTCATGGAAAAGTTGCCTTCCACAAAAAAGGTTGGGGACCACTGATAGAGGATTATTGCAAACAAAACGAAGTAAAACAAAACAAAACTTTGACATATAATTCATGCTTTCTATGAAAATTAACTCAAACTACAAAATAAATGAGTCTATATTGAATAAGTGATTGCAAATAAATGTACTCCCCCATATGATATGATGAGAAGAGCAGTTTATCTAAGATTTTTCCTCCCAAACTTGTAATCCTAGTTAATCATGGACTGAACATGAGACAAACCCAAATTAAGGGAGAATTTACAAAATAACTGACTACTACACCTTAAAACTCTCAAAGTCAAAAAACATTTTTTCAAGACTTTAAAAGCATTGTAGACCAGAAGAGACCAAGGCGACATGACAGTTAAACAAAATGTAGAATCCTGGATTGTATCCCATAACAAAAGACACTAATGGAAAAACTGGTGAGATCTGAATAACATAGAATTCATTTTTAAAACTCATGAAGGTACTAAATCATAACATATGTCCCCATATCAGTAATGTGAACCACCACTCATTTAGTCTCAATGAATTTTAATTTAATGCTATGAACTTTATTATTGAATATTTATCAATAAAAACTCGATAGTGTATTCAAATGATTTCATTATATCAAAGGTAATAACTAAAAAATACTAAAATTTATGTTGCCTGAACTAAGTGGAATATTTCCACTGGCTCCAAAAGAGAATATTCACCTGGCTCTTAGGTTGGTATCTCATCTCTTTTTCCCATTTTTTCCCTTTCTCTGGGGGTGTTTCTCATTTTCTTTTGATATACCTCTTGTTTCTCTATTTCCTGTTGTGTTTTCTCCCTTAGACATTCTACTCTGCCTTATAGCCTCATTTTAATTATTAGATGGGTGACCTCATCTGTAATTACATAAATAGTATAATCTCCAAAGATTTTTCAGCCTCTCATTTGTTGCTCTGAACCCAGAATCACATTATCAAGGACTGCTGAGCATGAGGGATGTTATTATCTGCAGAGAAAGCAAAGAGAACCTTTGAAATCACATAGTCATACACCTTTGCATTACAGGCACTTAAAAAAAATGCAAGTGGCTGTTTGATAAATGGAAAAATAAATTCATCATATGTTTAAATTTATTTGTTAACCACCCAGTAAAATGACTAGATAGAAAGGCCTGGGAGTAGAGGAAGCTTTTTCCTATTTGCCTATTTTCTTTGTTATATATATATTTTTCTTCTTCTATGAAATACATGGTGAGGTGATTTTGAGAAAACACCTGTTTCGCAACTATATTATTTAATGTAATGCCTGGTAAGCATGCTACATTCTGTGGTTTCCAGACATGTATTGCTCTTTAGACACATTCTTGGGGATTAAAGAGTAAAACTTTTTAAACAACTTGAAAATTTCAATTTAATGGAAATCTAAAAATGTAGAAAGAGACTTAATCTTGGTCTGTCTGGTTGACTAGTTTATCACCAAGTACTGCCAAAGAGCACCAGGATCCAAAGTTGTTTATGATCTTATTCACAAGTAAAGGCTGAATATATTAGTGCATGCTGCACGAAGGACGTTTTGCAGTGGTTTAAATGGAGAACTGAGTCATCAAATAGCCCTTCGAGTATAAGTCTTATCAAATAAAAGAGATAAAGAGTCAGTCAATGTATTCAGGACAATGAATTCATTGTATAATTATTTTTATTTTTATTTTTTATTTTTATTTTTTTTCCATTCTTTTTTTTTTAATTATACTTTAAGTTCTAGGGTATAATTATTTTTATATGGAAGAAAGAGAAAAATAGTAAGTAGTAAATTTGCAATAATAGATTTTTATTCAGTACTGAATGGTGTAGTGCAGTGTTAAATTGATTATATCATCAAGGTAAAGTATTGGTAATTTAAAATTAGATCAGTCTTTAAAGTGAAAAGTTTCATTAATAAAAATAGCAATGAGAAATGATGGCCCATCCTTCCCAATGTAAAACCAATCAGCTAAACAAAAATAACAAAACATTTTCATCAAAATCAACATAATCAATTTAATTTTAGGGAAACATTCTTGATCACATTAATATTTTTAATTTTATTTTTTTAATTTTTGGTTCTTTATTTAACTTTTAATTCATTATTGTTTGACAGTTTTTAGCTTTATGGCTGCAAATATTTTAGAAGCATTTTCAGTAATAAATGAAATCAAAGATATAACAATGAGTAAAAGATGTTTTAGGATGGTAGTCCCTAACTTTTTTGGCACCAGGGACTGGTTTTGTGGAAGACAATTTTTCCACAGACCAGGGATGGGGGCCAGGGATGGTTTTGGAATAAAACTGTTCCACCTCAGATCATCAGACATTAGATTCTCATAAGGAGAGTGCAACCTACATCCTTCACATGTGCAGTTCACAATAGGGCTCATACTCTTAAGAGAATCTAATGCTACCACTGATCTGACAGAAGGTGGAGCTCAAGCAGTAATGCTCACTCACCAACTGCTCACCTCCTGCTGTGTGGCCAGGTTCCTAACAGGCCAGGGACTGGTACCAGTCCATGGCTAGGGGCTGAGGACCCCTGTTTTAGGACACTAGGGAGATCAATGAGCATAGATTGTAAATAAGCCCAAGAGTGGCATGATCAGTGAAAGATCAGTGGCATGATCAGGTGAAAGATAATGTTCAAAACTGGAAAGAGGAGATCAAATTCAATAGGAAAGGAATAGGGGAGTAGTGACAGGAAATTAATCCATCATCATTATACAGAGAGGTGTGGAATGTGGAAAGCATAGAGCCAGGGAAGAATGATGTTACAAAATCTAGACACAAGGTGATGGAGATCTAACCTAGGAAAATGTTGCGGGAAATCAGGGACCCCAAACGGAGAGACCAACTGGAGCCACAGCAGAGGAACATAAATTGTGAACAGTTCATTTTAATATGGACATTTATCAGTTCCCAAATAATACTTTTATAATTTCTTATGCCTGTCTTTACTTTAATCTCTTAATCCTGTTATCTTCGTAAGCTGAAGATGTATGTTACCTCAGGACCACTGTGATAATTGTGTTAACTGTACAAATTGATTGTGAAACATGTGTGTTTGAACAATATGAAATCAGTGCACCTTGAAAAAGAACAGAATAACAGCAATTTTTAGGGAACAAGGAAAGACAACCATAAGGTCTGACTGCCTGTGGGGTGGGCAAAAAGAGCCATATTTTTCTTCTTGCAGAGAGCCTATAAACAGATGGACAAGTAGGAGAGATATTGCTAAATTCTTTTCCTAGCAAGGAATATTAATATTAATACCCTGGGAAAGGAATGCCTTCCTGGGGGGAGGTCTATAAATGGCCACTCTGGGAATGTCTGTCTTATGCAGTTGAGTAAGGACTGAGATACTCCCTGGTCTCCTGCAGTACCCTCAGGCTTACTAGGGTGGGGAAAACCTCCGCCCTGGTAAATCTGTGGTCAGACTGGTTCTCTGCTCTCAAACCCTGTTTTCTGTTGTTTAAGATGTTTATCAAGACAATACGTGCACCACTGAACAGAGACCCTTATCAGTGGTTCTGCTTTTGCCCTTTGCCTTGTGATCTTTGTTGGCCCCTTATCAGTAGTTCTGCTTTTGCCCTTTGTCCTGTTCCCTCAGAAGTATGTGATCTTTGTTAGACCCTTATTAGTAGTTCTGCTTTTTGCTCTTTGAAGCATGTGATCTTTGTACCTACTGCCTGTTCTTACACTCCCTCCCCTTTTGAAAATCTTAATAAAAATGCTGGTTTGAGGCTCAGGCAGGCATCATGGTCCTACCAATATGTGATGTCACCCCCAGTGGCCCAGCTGTGAAATTTCTGTCTTTGTACTGTCTCTATTTCTCAGCCGGCCGACACTTACGGAAAATAGAAAAGAACCTATGTTGAAATACTGGAGGCAGGTTCCCCCAATAGGAAAATGATAAAGATAATGGAAAGAGAGACATTTTGAAGTAAAATAAAACATAACACAGAGATGGTACTATGAAGCCACCTGGAATATAAACACGATTATTCTGATTTGATTGTTAGGTTTCTTCTTTTCCACAGAGTAAAAGACAGTAATCCTGGAGCCATAGTAGGAAATCAAAACTAAAAGACTAGGGATTTTATGCTGACTCTGGTATCTACTTATTAGCATTTACATATTATTTGTGGTCTTGGTTACTTCATCTATAAATAAAATGGTTTAGCTGGAAGGGTAGTTTTCAAATACCATCTCCCTCAAGTATTGGAACTTTTTAAGACACTTGACACTTTACACAAAGCTTAAAAAATTGAGAAAGATAAAGCAGCCCAGCAGTTTCATGAAAATTTCTGCATACATCTACCATATGATCCAACCATTCTACTTGTACTGAAATGGGAAAACTTCCCTTGTCCCCCTTGCAAGGCATGTAATGGGGGTGTGGCTCGCTTATTTGGTGTCCTACTGCTCAAACTTCTAGGGGGAGCATGCAGACAGGCAGGCTTTGGGGGCTCTGACTCCACGGCAATGTCTAGGGGTAAATGTTTACAGCTCCTGAGGACCCACTGGGCATGTGTTGCCATGTGCTCTTTTAGTTTTGCTGTCTGCAGGCAACTTGTGTTAGTCAGCTCAGTTCGCCCCTCTTCCTTATTGCAAAGACAGAGGGCTTTCTCTGTCCCGGGGTTCTTGCCTTGATGTACTGGAAGAATCGGATCACACATGGGCATCAGATCACACATGGGCTTGGAGAATGAGTGCAAGGTTTTTTATTGAGTGGTAGCTCTCAGCGAGCTAGATGGGAAGGCCAGAAGGGGGACAGAGTGGGAAGGTCATTTTCCCCTGGAGTTGAGCCGCTCGGCAGCCGGGCTCTCCTCCGACTGCCCCTGCCTGCCAAGCACCACATCATTCTGCTTGTCGATGGCCTGCTGGCATCTGCGGGTATCTGCCAGTATGCTCTTCCGCTAGTGTGTTCCTCTCAACATCCAGCTGCTTGTGTGTTTTTCTGCCAGTGTGTTCCTCCGCCAGTGTGTTCCTCTTGACATCCAGTCATTTGTATGTTCTTCCACCAGTGTGTTCCTCTCCATGTCCATCCGCTTGTGTCTCTGCCCGCTAGGGTCTCAGGGTTTGTATAGGCACAGAATGGGGGCATGTCAGGCCAGGGTGTTCTTTGGAAATGCAACATTTGGGCATGAAAACAGGAGTGCTGTCCTCACCTAGGTCCATGGGTATGGGCCCAAGGGTGGAGCCCTTGCCAGGGACCACAACTTTCTCTTCCCAGCACTTCCCTGCCCTGCGCCCATGTCACTAGGTACTTACTCAAGAGAAATGGAAGCATATGTCAATACAAAGCCTCTACAAGAATATTCGTAGCTGCTTTATTTGTAATAGCCAAAAACTGGGGACAACAAAAATATCCAAAAACGGATAAATAGATAAATAATTTGTGGTATGTCCATACAATGAAATACTATTAACCAATAAAAAGGGATTTGCTACTGATACACACAATATGAGTGACTCTCAAAATAACTATGCTTGGTGAAAGAAGCCCCCCAAAAAGAGAATATATATTGTATGATTCAACTTACAAAACTCTAGAAAATGAAAACTATTTTATAGTGATATAAATTAGATCAATGATCACTTCAGACTGTGTGGAGAGACAAGGGGCAGCAGAGGAATTACAAAAGGATGCCAAAAAGTACTTGGAGGTGGTGGAGGTATTCACTCTCTTGATTGTGGTGATGGTTTCAAGGATGTATATATGTCAGCATTTATCAAACTGTACACGTTAAATATGTGCAGTTTGCATGTCAATTACACCTCAATAAAGCTGTTTTTTTTAAAAACGAAAGGCAATCTTGACAGCTGACAGCTAGTAGCTCGTGTAGTTGCTTCCAACTAGGACATGGTGTTCCTTTGTTGGATGTGAGGATTTTACAGAATCTCAAATCAGAAAAGGAGTCCTCATGACTGCGATGGAACAAAACAATAGAAAGACAACTCCACACTCCATAATCATGCCCAAATAAAGATATAAGTGGAAACGTTTGACAATCACGAAGTGCCCAAATACCACTTTCTCAGTTAACATGAGTAACAACTGTTTATTCTTCCGTGAATACTCCATTTTTCCCCTCCAACCTCCTAGATAAAAATTAAGGCAGTCAATCAACAAATTGCCTCAGATTTCTGGCCTCAGCTAATTCAAAACAGATTCTTGCCTCCTGAACTTTCCCACCAAAACAAAACAAAACAAAACAAACACCTGAATACAAGCCACAATCCTATAATAAACCTCCCCACCCCTCAACCATTCTGTCTTTCAGAAAAGCCCCACAATTTCTCCATGGTGTTTAGTCTCCCTTGGCACAGCAATAAGAAACTTAACTTACTGATTACAAGTGATCCTGGTGATCTTTGGGGGCGAGCATAACAAAGAAAAAACTTCGAAAGTAGACTTCTCTGAAATTCAGGACATTGGGAACCTCTCTCTCATGTTCCCCATTCCCCCAGGCCCTTAGAAGCCTTTTGGAAATCATTGCGGTAAATGATCTCTAAAGACTACTAAAATCCGTATTTTGATGGTGTTGATGGTGCTAACATTAATTCCTAGAAACAATGATGGCCTTTAGCAAACTTTTAGAGACAGTCTCTTGAAACAACCAAAATTTATATTTTAACATTAGCATTGTGTCTGAGAATGGTGATCAACGCTGTTAACATAGAGACTTATTATTTGTATGGAAAAGTCATTTTGACGTCTCTTTAAATGTTTATTTTTAAATTGCCCTCTACACTTGGTCTGTGGCACTGGGGAGAAGAGCTCCATTTTTGCTGACTTAAAAGAGATTGATCCATGAATGTGCTTTCTTTAGCTTCCTGCTGATAAATACTCTTCCTCTGCTATTTTTCTGAGTTATTTCTGTCCCTGGATTCTCCTCTTGAATAAGCAGACAGGGAATTGAGATGAAGAACAGACTTGAATATTTGGGATGCTTTCCAGAATGCACTGGCCAACAATGGAAAGCTGTGATGGGGCAAAGAAAATTTGATTCACCAGAAGGTATTTTTAGAAGTTTAAATGTACCCAAATGTCAAATTTACTTTTTTAAAAAAAGACTAGAGTATGTAAGAATAAGCCTCTTTTTCTATCCTACTAAAATCCTTCTAAAATTACTATCTGCCATCCAAATCTACATTGTCACTTTAAAGAGTTCCAGGAGGGAGTTTTTACATCATTTATGTTGTTTAAATATGTGTAATAACACAGTAATAGAAATTCAAGACAAAAAGAATAAGCTACAAAAGTGGCTTTTGACATCTTCCTACAATTCTTTGCTTTTTTTTTTTTTTGAGACAGAGTCTCGCTCTGTCGCCCAGGCTGGAGTGCAGTGGCATAATCTCAGCTCACTGCAACCTCTGCCTCCCAGGTTCAAGTGATTCTTCTGCCTCAGCCTCCCAAGTAGCTGGGACTACAGGCACGTGCCACCACGCCTGCCCAGCTGATTTTTGTATTTTTATTAGAGACAAGGTTTCACCATATTGGCCAGGCTGATCTTGAACTCCTAATCTCATGATCTGCCTGCCTTGGCCTCCCGAAGTGCTGGGATTACAGGAGTGAGCCACCGCGCCCCACCAATTCTTTGCTTTTAGGACAAGTACTGGGGGTCAGAAGTAACAGAGCAGAAGAAATAAACCATCTTTCTATATCATATTCATGCACACAAGCATGGCAGTTTTGGTGGCACTGCCTATATTTGGCCCATTTGGGATGAGATGGACAGGGAGCAAAGTCCGAAGTTTGGCAATGGAGGCAGGGAATCCAGGAAATAAGGAAAGTTTGAGCCTCGTATATAACCAGAAACTTTCTAAAGAATCTGCTCTTCCATACTTTTTAAATCTTTTTAAAGATATTCCACACTTATCTCATTGAAAATCTACAAAACTCCAGGAAGGTGAATAAGACGAGTAAAACTGTAAAATGTGAATATAGTTAGGACCCAGGGTCCTGTAGTCAGAAGGCTGAGATTCTTACCTTAGCAAAGCCACTTGCAAGCTATACTAACTTTGGACAATTTACAAAATCTCTCTAAGCCTTAAGTCCTTTTCTGAAAAATTGTACCTACTTCCAATGATACCTGTGAGGATTATATAAGATAACGAATGAAAAGCTCTCAGCATAGGACCTGCCACCTTGTAGGCATTATACAAAGATTATCTAGTACTACTACTGCTGCTACTATTCACTAAAAGGAACTGTAACTATATTCCAGTACTGATCATTTTTATTGATATCAAATAAATAACATACATAGATTAAAAAGTGAAATATTACTAAAAACTTATAATTAAACAGCAGCCTAACTACCTTCTGCCATATTCTCTATGATTGTCTCTCCCCAGAAGGAGCAACTCAATTCTTCTAGCTACTTTTTAGTATTTATTCCCGTATTTCTAAATAACATACCATGCTGCTATCTTTTTTCCATTTTTGCACATCATATAGTAATTCCTTGTGATAAAAACTCAGAACTTGGCATTATGACATTACTCCACAATTAACTTCCCCTTCTGTGCCTGTTTCCATTCTTCTAATATACTTATAGCATATTTTTAATAAATACTCTGAGTCTATATTATCACGATTACATATGCATTATTCAGAGTTAAGCCACTTACATACAATAATTGCATTTCCTTTCTTGTATACCTTTGTTTTTTCTGGAAATTAATGTAATTACATTTGTTCAATTGCTTAGTTTTCTATTTACCTATCAATAATTCCACACTCACCAGTAAAACTATGAAATTCTTCAGTTTAGTCAAATATATCAGTTTATTTAAGGGAATAGTGGGAAGAAATATTCGCTTGAAGTCCCTGTCTTCCTGATTAAATCTTCATTATGTGCTTTTCAGGTATGCTGTATTACTACAGCCTTCAGTTTCAATTAAAAAAAAATTTTTATTTGAGACAGGGTCTAGCTCTGTTACCCAGGCTGGTGTGCAGTGGCACGATCTTGGCTCACTGCAGCCTTGACCTCCCAAGGCCTCAAGGATCCTCCTGCCTCAGCCTCCCAAGTAGCAGAGACCACAGGCACACACCACCATGCCCGGCTAATTTTTGTGTTTTTGTAGAGATGGGGTTTCACCATGTTGCCCAGGCTGGCCTCAAACTCCTGCCTCAACCTCCCAAAGTGCTGGGATTACAGGTGTGAGTCACCATGCCAGGCCTGCTGTCATTTTAATACTCCCTTTCTTTATAATCTTGGAAATTACCTTTGTCTCTCTGCTATTATTACTTCCTCTGTCATTTGGATCCCAGTTTTTTCTCATTCTTAGTTTCTTCCCTTAGCTAGTTTAGCTACAGCTTTCAGGAGCTTTCTTAGAATGGTTCACTGGAACCATTTTGGATACCTTAAAGTTTCCAACTTTTATTAATTTCATCTTTAATTTTGATTGATAATTTGGCAGAAACTCCAAAAGCCTTAGCTTGTAAATCATCCTCCCTCAGAATTTAGAGCAAATTTCTCAATGACTTTCAGTTTATTCTTGAGAAATCTGATGCCATTCTGATCTCAGTTCCTTTATAAGTGTATAATCTGTTCTTATTTTCTCTTTGAAAGTTTTACAGACAGTCTCTGCGCCCACAGTTTTGTGATACCTAGTAATGGCATACTTAGGACATTTTAGTTTTTTTTGTAATATAAACATTTAATGCTGTAAATTTCCCTCTAAGCAAAGCTTTACCTATGTTCTGTGAATTTTCATATATTGCATTTGCATTTTCATCCACTTCAAAATATTTTCTAATTTCCCTGAGACTAACTCTTTGACCCACAGATTATTTGGAAGTATGTTGTTTAATGTCCAGGTATATGGAGACATTCTTGTTAGCTTCCTGTTATTAATTTTTTATTTAATTCTATTATGGACAAAGACCATACTTCATAGGATTTGAATTATTTTACATTCTTTATGGTTTATTTTATGCCTCAGGAGATGATCTGTCTTGGTGACTCTTTTATGTGCACATAAAACAAACATGTGTTATGACGTTGTTGGGTGAAGTGTTCCATAGATGCTAGTTAGATCCAGTTGGTTGGTAGTAGTGGTCAATATCTTCGTTGATTTTTTGTTTAGTACTTCTACTACTAAAGATGAGTGTTGAAATCTCCAACTATAACTGGATTTTTTTTTTTTTTTTTTGCTTTTTTTGGTTCTGTAAATTTTTGCTTCATGTATTTTGAAGCTCTGCTTTTAAGTGAATACACACTTAGGATTCCATGTATTCACTTACAAATACATTTTTCACAAATTGACTCTTTGATCAATATGTAATATTTCTCTTTACTTCTGCTATCCTTCTTTGTGCTAAAGACTATTTTGTCTGATATTAATGTAGCCACTCCAGTTTTTTTGATTGGTGTTTGCATGGTGTATCTTTTTTCTTTACTTCCTTTTTCTTTTTTCCAAGATGGAGTCTCACTATGTTGCCCAGGCTGAAATTCAGTGGTTATTCACAGGTACTGTAGCAAAATGCAGCCTTGAACTCCTGGCCTTAGGTGATTATCTTGCTGGGACTACAGGCACAAGCCACCATGTTCAGTTCTATTCTTTTACTTTCAATCTACTATATAATTATATCTGAAGTTTCCTATAGACAGCATATGAGTCATTTTTTAAAAATTCATTTTGATTATCTCTGTTTTAATGAATGTGTTTATATTATTTACATTTAATTGAATTATTGATATGTTTAAATTTAGGTTTATCACTGTATTATTTGTTCTGTCTTTGGCCCCTCTATTTCCTCTTTCCCTACCTTCTTGTGGGTTCTTTGACCAATTTTTACCATTCCATTATAATCCCTCTATTGTGATTTTAACTATATCTTTTCTATAATTTATTTAGTGGTTGCTCTAGGGACTATAATATATGTACTTAACTTTTTACGGTCTACTTAGAATCAAAGTTTTACTACTTCAGTAGGAATATAGAAAGCTTACTTCCATGTAGGTCCCATTACCTCGCCCCTTGCATACTACAGTTGCCTTACATATATTGCCTCTATATACATTGGAAACTCCATTAGACAATATTACACTTTATGCTTTCAACCATCAAATATGTTTTAAAGAACCAAGAGAGGATAGTCTTCTATCTGAGAAGACTATTTACCCCAACATTTATCATTTTTATTGTTCTTTCACCATTTTTTATATTCCAAGTTTCCTTTTATTTGATCTGTAGAATTTCCTTTAGAAATTATTTTACAGTAGGTCTGTAGCTATACGTTCTCTTAATTTGCCTTCATCCAAGAAAGTCTTAATTTCACTTTCATTTCTATAGGGTATTTTTAGTGGCTATATAATTTTGAGTTGGCAGCTCTTTCATTTCAGTGCTTGAAAAATGTTGTGCCACTTCTGGCTTCACTGTTTTCAGATGAAAAATGCAATTTCTCCTACAGGTAATGTGTCCTTTTTCTCCGGCTACTTTGAAGATTGTTTTCATCATTTTCAGTTGTCAGACTTTTCGTTATAATATGTCTGAGCATGGATTTCTTTGGATTTATTCTATTGTAGGTTCACTCAGCTTTTTTTTTTTTTTTTTTTTTTCCTTTTTTTAAGCTATGGAATCTCACTCTGTTGCCCAGGCTGGAGTGCAGTGGCATGACCATAGCTCACTGCAGCCTCAAACTACTAGACTCAAATGATCTTCTCACCTCAGCTTCTAA
This sequence comes from Piliocolobus tephrosceles, assembly GCF_002776525.5. Taxonomy (NCBI): domain Eukaryota; kingdom Metazoa; phylum Chordata; class Mammalia; order Primates; family Cercopithecidae; genus Piliocolobus; species Piliocolobus tephrosceles. The sequence goes on along the minus strand of NC_045445.1, from coordinate 105,117,156 downwards.
AGTAGCTGGGACTACTGGCATGCACAACGATGCCTTGCTAATTAAAAAAAAAAAATTCTAGAGATAAGGTCTTGCTATTTACATATTGCTTAGGCTGGTGTTGAACTCCTGGCCTCAAGCGATCCTCCCACCCTCAGCCTCCCAAGTAGCTGGGATTACAGGTACGAGCCACAGAACTTGGCCACTCAGCTTCTTGAATCATCTTCAATCTTTGGAAGTTTTCAGTTGTTGTGTATTTCAGGAGTCTTTTTCAGCACCTTTTTCTGTTTCATCTCCTTCTGAGATTCTAATGACATTGTTAGACCTTTTATTGTGGCTTCATAGTCCCTATGACTCTATACTGTTTTTCTGTCTTTTATCTCTCTGCTGTCCAGATTAGATAATTTCTATAAGATCTACCTTCAAGTTCATTGAATCTTTCCACTGTCATTTTCATTCTACTATTGAATCCATCTGGTGAGTTTTTAACGTTATTTTTCCATTCTAAAATTTTCATTTCATTATTTATATTTTCTCTTTCTTTGCTGATATCTTGTACTTTAACTTTTGCTTCAGGAGAGTCCATGATTATTTATTCAAGCATTTTTAAAATAGATTTTTAAAAGTCTTTTTCAGATGATCCTAAAACCTATGCCATCTTAGTATTGAAATTTGTTGATTGTATTTTCTCATGTGGGTTGAGATTTTAATGAATCATTTTTAAAAAATTTATGTAGCACTTTTTTATTTTTTATTTTTGTTTTTATAGATTTTTAGGGAGTATAAATGAGATTTCTTACATGCATATATTGCATAACGGTGAAGTCTGAGCTTTTAGTGTACTCATCTGAATAGGTGAACATTGTACCCAATAGGTAACTTTTCAATCCTTACCACCCTCCCATCCTTCTACTGTTCATAGTCTCCGATATCTATTATTCAACTGAGATTTTAATGATTCTTTATACATCACATAATTTTGGGTTATATCCTGAACATTTTGAATATTACATCATAAATCTCTGGGTCTTGCTTATATTTGATGGGGAATGTAGATATTTTTGTTTTAGCAGGGACTTGACCTGTTTAATCCAATCTGCAAGTTTTGACTTATATTCTATGGGCTCTAGTCCCAATATCAGTTCAATTTTCAAAGCCTTTTCAGTGCTATTCACATCTGTCCCACATGTGTACAAGCCAGTGGTCCATCTGAGACCTGGGTAGAGGTCTATCTGTTAGTTCAGATTTTAATGTTTTTAGCATGTTAATTATAATGAGATTCATTCATCCTCAGATGAAGGGTGATCAGCTAGAAGTTTATAAGCAACTTTATAGGGCTGCTTTCCTGAGATTCTTTCTTTCTACTATCAACCTAATACTTTTCACTTCCTTGGAGCACTCTTTTTGGTCCAGTTGTCAGAAGTCACCCACTTCTCTGGTTATTCCATAGCCAAGTGGAGGAGGACCAAGAGAGTAAAACAAAACCAACAGACTTTGGCTCTGTCCTCGGGAGCTACAGCTGCACCAAATGGGAGAATAAGTATACACAACCTCAAGGATTTTGTTCCTGCAGGTTCCCATTGCCAGGAGTTTTTGTTTTTGCTACTGTCTCCACCATGAAGTTGTCTTGGGGGGTGGGGCATGAAGGAACAGAGAAAAAGGGAGAGAAAAAATAGAGGGACTTCATATATAATTTGAGTGTTAACAGTCCCCTTCTTGTCCCATGAGTCACACGAGACACATTTTCCTGAAGTTCTCTCTATCTCTCCCCGCATCACAGTGCTCCTTCTTGGAGTTTGGGCTTTGTTAAAGTTTAGGCTGAGAGATACTAAGAGGGAAATTGGTTAACTTAGTGCTGGTTCATGTTCACTGGAACTCTGAATTCTTTTTTTTTTTTTTTTTTCTGAGATAGGGTCTCACTTTGTCACCCAGGCTGGTGTGTAGTGGCACCATCTCAGCTCACTACAATCTCTGCCTCCCGGGCTCAAGATACTCCCACCTCCTCAGCCTCCCAAGTAGCTGGGACCACAGGGACATGCCATCACGCCTGGCTAATTCTAATTTTTTGTATTTTTGGTAGAGACAAGGTTTTGCCATGTTGCCCAGGCTGGTCTTGAACTCCTGAACTCAAGTGATCCATCCTCCATGGCCTACCAAAGTACTGGAATTACAGGTGTGAGCCACTGTATCCAGCCAGGAACTCTGAATTCTGGTGTTCTTTTCCATTATGCCTACTGATATTTATTTTTCAGAGTTCTCAAATAGCTGCTCCATGAATTCCGTCCAGGTTTTACGATGCATTCAATAATGAAATAAACAGGTGACATGTGCTTACTCCATCTTACCCAGACCCATAACCTTTATTAAAAATTAATTTTGCTGCATATTCTTTGGTTGTGTCCACATTTCCTGAATTATTTCTTTGATGATGCCCTCTCTTCTCTTTTTTGAAATTCTATTATTCATATATTGGATTTCCTAGATTAATTTTATTTTCCATTCCCAAAGATATTTTTCCTGCATTTTGTGAATTTTTTCAACTTTATTTCAAACTTCCATATTTTTAATTCCTAGAAGATCTTTATTGTGGGATGAATTGTGTCCTCCAAAAAGATATGTACAAATTCTACCCCTGCTACCTGTGAGTGTGATCTTTTCTGGAAATAGGGTTTTTGTATATAAATTCGACATGAGGTCATACTGAATTAAGGAGGATCCTAATCAAATGACTGGTATTTTTATAAGAACAGGGATATTTTGACACAGACATACACCAAGGGAAGAGTCATGTAAATACAGATGTTACAGATGCAGAGACTGAAGTTATTCTGCTGCAAACCAAAGAATGCCTGGGGCCACCAGAAGCTAAAAGAGAAAGGGAAGGTTTCTTCCCTAGAGGCTTTGAGGACAGTGTGGCCCTGCTGACACCTTGATTTTGAATTTCTATGCTCTAGAAATATGAGAATTGATTTCTATGACTTTAGTAAACCAGTTTGTAGTACCTTGTTAAAACTGCCCTAATAAATGAATGCGATCTTCTTTGAAGATCTTATCTTTGGAAGTTTTTGAATTATATTTTCATTTGTTTTCTGCTATTGCTTTCTCATCTCCAGGTTCCTGTTTTCTGTTCATTTTTATCTTTGATTTCATGATCTTTGTTTTTCTTGACTGTCATGTAATCCATCCTGTCTATTGATTTAATACAGGAACACATGAAAACTGACTTTATTCTGTAGACACAGGCAGGGCTTGATGGCTGTGGGGCAGTTTCATCTGGTGATTAGTTGGGATATAGTCATTTTGTTTGAGGGTTCCCAAATTTAATGTCACTAGATGTGTCTCTTTAAATTAGAACAATATGTAAAATATCTGTTCTATCCTGAACAGCTGTCTTGAGTTGTGTGTGTATATATGTGTGTGTTTATATATATATATATATATATATATATTTGTGTGTATATGTAATATATATATATTCAAATACCCCATCTCAGCTAAACATGCATAAGCACATCTATCAACACTGTTTTAAATGACTTGATTCAAAAAGAGTATAACAGATACACCAAATTAAGGCAAGCATTTTTTTCTGGTTGGGCTTACACATAAACTTGCCAAATCTAAAGCTACATATAAAAAGTGATGTTTTGACTAAGGGAATAATATCCAAAAAGTGTCTTGCAAAGATCCTATTAATAATTCTCATCCTGTGTAGAACCTCAATGAATCTCAGTGTGCTAAACTCACCATTCTCCCTTAAAAGAGAAATGAGGAGTCAAGATACATTTCTAGCTTAAAAATCTCATTGTATCTACTTCAGTCCAGCATTTCAAGTCATCTTAATTTGCATCAAATTTATATTTCACTCTATTTTATTTTTAAATTTTATTATCAAACACATGAATAGAAAAAATGGGGAAAGTATATGAATCTTAAATTTACAAAAGAGTAAAACCAATGACTTAAAAAATGAATACATGCTCAACCTCACAAGTAATAAGTTACACATATTAACATCATAATGAGATGTTATTCACATCTATTTCACTCCAATATCAGTGGAAAAAATTCTGACAATATCAAAGATTGGTACTAATGTAGAACAACAAAAACAGGTGGATGTGTCATTATAACACCACTTTCAGAAAATAACCTGGTAAACCTAGTAAAGTTGAAAATGAACATACATTATGAAGCAGCACATGCACCCTAAGTTATTTGACCTGGAGAGATTCTAGCTCATATGTAAAAGGGGAAGTGTACAAAAACGCCCTTAGCAGAAGTGTTTGTAGTGTCACAAAAAAAAAAAAAAAGAAAAAATTAGAAACAACCTAAATCCTCATTAACAGGAAACTGAATCAAAAAAACATGTTCTGTTTATACAATGAAATATTATACAGCAGTAGGTTGGATGAATTAGAACAAGAAATGTCAACATAAGAGAATAAAACAAATAAAATATTAATGGGAAAGGAAAAGCAAATTGCAGAAATGTAAATATAACATATGGTCTTCCCATAAAATCCTTTTCATAAAGCTTAAAACTATGTAAGCAATATTATATATTATAAATATATATTCATACCTAAACTACTGTTAATATAGATCTATAATTATATATGTCTATATGAAAGGGAAAGAATATATATATATATGTGTGTGTGTGCATACATGTACATTATTCTTCAAATGTATTGATGATTAATTTCTTGAATGGTGGGTACATGGTTATTGCTTTTATTACCATTTATACTTTTGAAAAATTTATATCAGAGACTAACAGCCTGAAGTTTGCTTGTGTTTCTTGTCATTCTAATGTGTCTACTGGTAAGGACAGGATCAATCAAAGCAGCTCCCAGTCATCTTTTACTATGGTTCCTTCTCTTCCTTCTTTCCACCGTGTATGCTGGAGCCACCTGTGCCATTCAAATATGGTGTCATTCAAATATGTCTTGGATTTTCCCTTCTTTCTGTATTTTCTAGGATTTTTCCTTCTGCCTGGAATGCCCTTTCCTACACATATACCACACATAAACCAGCATATTATCTTTTCTTCTTGATACACCTCAGTCCTACTGGAAGAAGCTGTCCTCAATACAGTAGTGTTCTGGAGCCACCTTGTACCAGTATTGCACAAGTCAATTGTTATATTTTCAGAAACTTTTGAGCCAGTTAACATACACTGGTAGTTACAAATTAGTCATGGTAAAAGTGTTTATACCATGGAAATATGAACTGCTACAAGTCAGGGCTTTGATCCCCAGAGAGTCCGTTGTTAAACATTTAGCAGTACACCATTGCCAATTTCTCCTGATGGAATTTATCCCTCGTTTCCCTATACTTGCTGGGCAGTCCTTTGCACTTATTGCTGTTTACCCTATATTTTAGTTTTTATATGAATGCATCTGTCTCTCCCATGACATTATTTGCCACTCTAGGGCAGAGAAGTGGTCTCATTCATACTTATATCTCCCACAGCAACTATCACAATCTCTTCTGTATGATGGGTACTCAATAATTTTGATTGACTTCAAAAACAGTTTAATTTTTCTTCTTCTTCAACCAGGAATGAATTGTGGATGTACACTGTTCCTATAGAAGGTATGGTAAGTCATATGGCAATGAGTGGAGTCAAATAATCTAGTTACAGGGAAGAGGGAAAAATGAATTAAAATATATAATACAGTATATAATACTTCCACTCATACATATTCTTAATCTTAATAATCAATAAATTTTGACTATCAGGGAAACATTATTTGCATAAAACATATTTTTTTCTACTTATATAGATCAGATTAGAAGCTTGGATCTGCTTTAATGGTTTTGTTGTTTGAAAGAAGCAAATATATAAGAATGTTTATGCAGCCATAAAAAAAAAAAAATGAGTCATGTCCTTTGCAGGGACATGGATGAAGCTGGAAACCATCATCCTCAGCAAACTAACACAGGAACAGAAAACCAAACAGCACATGTTCTCAGTCATAAGTGGGAGTTGAACAATGAGAACTCTTGGACACAAGGAGGGGAACATCACATACCAGGGCCTGTCGGGGGTGGGGGAAAGGGGAGGGAGAGCATTAGGACAAATACCTAATGCATGAGGGGCTTAAAACCTAGATGATGGGTTTATAGGTGCAGCAAACCACCATGCCATGTGTATACCTATGTAACAAACCTGCACGTTCAGCACATGTATCCCAGAACTTAAAGTAAAATTTAAAAAGAAAAAGAATGTTTATCAATTATCTATTTTACACAGTTGCCTGAAGAAAAATAGAGATTAAAAAATCTGGGCAGGCACAGTGGCTCATGCCTGTAATCCCAGCACTTTGGGAGGCTGAGGTGGGCGGATCACCTGAGGTCAGGATTTCGTGACCAGCCAGGCCAACATGGTGAAACCCCATCTCTACTAAAAATATAGAAATTAGCCAGGGGTGGTGGCTCGTGCCTGTAGTCCCAGCTACTCAGGAGGCTGAGGCAGGAGAATTGCTTGAACCCGGGAGGTGGAGGTTGCACTGAGCCAAGATCACACCATTACACTCCAGCCTGGGCAACACGGCGAGACTCTGTTAAAAAAAAATCTGAAACAAAAGATTTTTACATAGTTATAATTGAGGGAGTTGAGAATAAATATATGTGAAAATCACTTTCCTATGCAGCAGTAATAGAAGTCTACATACCCTAAAAAACCTCCCTCACAGAATATAACTTAAAAAAACTTGTTACATGAGATATTTAATTATTTTAAATGTATCAGTGAGCCTGCAAATTAGTAGCAATTGCTCAGAGCTAAAATTAATTTAAAGCAGAAACTCAGAAAGGTGAAGGAACCATTAACCTAGCTTTGAAATTGACACAGCATTTGCTAAACTAGGTGAACTTCAACTTAAGATGCCCTGGCCTCACAGGCATAGGAAATACGATACAAACATTTGAGTCCATCTAGACCAGGAAGTCTAATAGGAGATTTCCCATATACCAGCATGCGTGTATAATGCTGGAACCCAACATGCTATACTTTCAAAATAATAGTAAATTAAACAACTCTTACCACAAGGAGAGTAAAAGAAAATGCTTATATTAAAATTTGGTGATGAATGGAGTTGGGGAGGAGAATCTCCTTTGAGAATCTATATAACAATAGGTTATTCCTCATATTGGATTGCAGTTGGAATTCATACAATCTAGTTGATCTAAGAAAATCTAAAGAGATTTAGTTAAAGTGGTCCAGGGCTAAAAATGCTATCGGTACTTGACAGAAATAAACTTTGAGTACATAGTTTCAACCCTCACCTCAAAGAATTCCCTTATATCAAGTTCCCAAAATTATGAGCTCACAGTCAAAAGAAGTAAAATAGCAAACATGATGAGTACAAAGCAACAAAAACAATAGAGCAAAGAAACAGACCCAGAGGGATGTAGATATTGAATTATTAAACACACAATAGTTTTCTAAATAGGTTCAATAATTTTTTTTTTTTTTTTTTGAAAGGGAGTTTTCGCTCTTATTGCCCAGGCTAGAGTGCAGTGGCACGATCTCAGCTCACTCCAACCTCTACCTCCCAGGTTCAAACAATTCTCCTGCCTCAGCTTCCAGAGTAGCTGGGATTACAGACACGCGCCACCATGCCCGGCTAATTTTTTTTGTATTTTTAGTAGAGATGGAGTTTCACCATGTTAGCCAGACTGGTCTGGAACTCCTGACCTCAGGTGATCCACTCGCCTTGGCCTCCCAAAGTGCTGGGATTACAGGCGTGAGCCACTGCGCCCGGCCTCAATACTTTTAAAAATATAAAAGAGGAGTTAAAATGTGAATAAAGAGTAAGAAACTATGCAAATGAACAGTTTGATCTGAAAAATTAGTAAAGCATTTCACAGTGTCAGAAATATAATAATTGAAATAAAAAATGAATGGGTTTAACAGTTAATTAACGATAGCTGATGAAGAAATATAAAGTCAAATATAAAACTAATTAAATTATTAATATAATATTAAAGCTAATCCAAGAAAAAAATTGAAAAACTAAGCAGTTGTATAACTTAAATATTATAACTCAGTAACTAAAACTTTTATCACAACCTTTTTGTCAAGGTTACATTCTTTACTATACAATTTCACACAAATCTGGAATATATTTTAATTTACCATATACTAGCATATAAAGCAAGTCTCAATAAATTTCAAAAGGCTCAAGACACTATCTTGTCTGACTACAAAACAAGTTAAAAATCAATGTTATAAAGATTACTTTAAAAATCCAAGTGCTTTAATATTAAGACATACACTACTTACATAAAACAAAGACGAAGTAATAGTAGACACTGGAAAATGTTTATAACTGAATTACAATGTTATCTACTATTACACAGGATGCAGCTATCACAGAATATACAGGGAGATTTTAAGTTATGTAGGGAGTCTAGGAAAAACTTCTTCTTTGCCGTCTGAAGGTTTACTAAAAATCGAGTGACTGAAGGCAGATAAATTGAAGAAAAGGCATACAATTTTTTTTTTTTTTAAAGACATATTCTCGCTTTGTCACCCAGGATGGAGTGCAGTGGTGTGATCTTGGCTCACTGCAACCTCCGCTTCCTGGGTTCAAGCAATTCTTCTGCCTCAGCCTCCTGAGTAGCTGGGACTACAGCAGCATGCCACCATGCTTGGCTAAATTTATATTTTTAATAGAGTTGAGGTTTCACCATGTTAGCCAGGATGCTCACGATCTCCTGACCTTGTGATTCGCCCGCCTCGGCTTCCCAAGGCATACAAAGTTTTAATGTCCATGGGAGAAGGGAATCACAGAAAGATTATCCTTTCCTCAATAAAATACGGATGCTTATATACTGTTTTTATTAGGGGAAAGAGAAAGGAGGAGATGTGGATGGTTTTAGGGAGAGTAGTAAATGATTTTTAGGAAAATTCAATGGGCTTGAAGAATGTAAAATGGCCTGGGCACAAAGCACAGCCAGTTGTGCTGACAGACTTCAGTCTTTCTTCCTGCAATATGAATTCAGTTAATGAAAACTCAGGGGAGGGACCAGGGATATTAGTTTTCCTCTTTGGTGGGTCTGGACTTTAGATAGATAAGGAAACTTCAGAGAACAATTTCATCCTGTGATTTCGGAGAGACGGAAGATTGAGAGACAGAAAGAAATCTTAAACAGGCACTTTACAGAAGAAATATTAGTGACCGTCAATCAATTACCATGTAATGGTAATCAAGTGCATTAGTGACTGAAGCAAAGCAAACTTAAACTACTAGAAAATAGATACTATTATATACTGGCCAGCTGGCCAAAATTTAAAATTCTGACAATATCATACACTTACTGGTAGTGAAGGAGGGAAATGTAATAAATTTTTAAAACTACCTTGGAAACAAAGTCAACAGTATTTGATAAACTACAATGTACATACTCTGTGGGCCGGAAATTGATTACTGTGAGTATATATCCTAGAGACATTATGCACATACATATTAGAATACATTTGCAAAAATGTTCATGTTGGTAATGGGCATTGTTTGTAAGAGCACAAGACTCCCTCCAGGAGTATATCAATGGTAGAATGGAAAAATAACACTGTGGCACATTCATACTATGGAATAGTACTTAGTAACGTAAATGGATGAAATGCAATTACATGTAGCCATATGTATGAATTTCTGAAAGAATGCTCTGCCAAAAAAGCTGCAGAAGAATCTGTACACTAATTTCAAAGCATAAAGTCCAAAAATCATGTAAAATTTAATCATTTTACCTTTAGGGATATAAACGTATGTGGTAAACCATTAAGAAAATGAAGGCGTTACCTCTGAGGTGAGAGGCACTGGGATTGAGATTAAGGTAGTTCTCAAAGAGGGTATTATACATATTATTCTTTTCCTTAAATGGGGTGAAGGATACATGGGTATTCCTTGCATTATTGTTTTTAATTTTACATATATTTGACAAACAGTCATATATTTCTTAGTATTTAGTAATAAGAATTTTAATTATTTTTTATTATTATTTAATAATTTTAAAGTCCTCCTCAGTGGACTGTGCCTGAGATTTAAAACTTAAGAGTAGTATCTTTGCTCAACCATTATTTTCTTCGCATTTACCTTAGAAAATGCCAAAGGCGACAGAGGAAGTAAATTCTAAACTTTTATTCATAAGGTCAAAACGACTTAAAGAAATCAACATGTTTTAGACATGAAGTCCTTGCCCATGCCTATGTCCTGAATGGTAC
>NC_045445.1:104968557-105106540 GCF_002776525.5 Piliocolobus tephrosceles | reverse complement strand
CATGTTCTCACTCATAGGTGGGAACTGAACAATGAGATCACTTGGACTCGGGAAGGGGAACATCACACACTGGGGCCTATCATGGGGAGGGGGGAGGGATTGCATTGGGGAGTTACACCTGATATAAATGATGAATTGATGGGTGCTGACGAGTTGATGGGTGCAGCACACCAACATGGCACAAGTATACATATGTAACAAACCTGCACGTTATGCACATGTACCCTAGAACTTAAAGTATAATAACAAATAAATAAATAAATAAATAGAAATCAACATGTATTCAACCATAATTTTTGCTTTTTGAATCATAGTTTAATCGGAAGTAACTAAAAATTTGTATGTTACAGTGGGTTCTGCAGCTTTGGAGGAGAAGTATTGAAGGTCTAAAAAGAGAACCTCGTTTTTTTTGGCTGAAAATTTATGAGCTATTGAAATCACTCTTTTTCTCAAACACCTCCTTTCCCCTCATTAGTGGAGTTCATTGTTATTGTTACCGAATCTCCCGTTTTTCCTACAGTCTAACATAAGTTAATGTGTTACTGAAAAATGTTGTGAGAGAAACCAATTTGCCTGAATGTTGATAGTGTTAAAGTCAGTAAGGAAAATAGCAATATGTGGATTTGCATTTGAATAATTAATATTTACAAATCCCCTTCTTTATTTTGGTACTACGCCTTGACATGAAATTCAATTCTTTACTGCCAAAATTGGGTGTGGAGAGTGAAAAAGAAAAGTATGTTAAATTTATTCTAAATATTGAGACAGAGTAATATTACTTTGCCAAATTGTGGTATAATCTGAAGTTTTGGGTTTTTAAAAATTAATACATTCTTTCTTAGAGGGTTTGGGTTTTTAAAAATTAATACATTCTTAAAGTACATATTGAAGTATAACATATATACTTTCCTGAGTCTGAATCAATATTGACAATTTCAAATATTTAACATGTTTGTTGGTACTCAGGAAAATAAAGAACAATGTAAATAAAAACAAAGCTTGAATATTGTCCTTTTACAAGATAGTTCTCCTACAGGAGGTGGGGATTTGGATGGGGTGGTGGTTACTGGGAATAAATATGGGAAGGAATGTTCCATCTGAAGAAGAAATGAGAGTGTACAAATGCAATGATGGATTGAATTGGATTGTAGACTATTGCAATTAAAGTCCTTTTCAGAAATATTCAGTAAGTGGCAATATATTCACCCCCTTCTGTTAAAAAGAGGACAGGAGGAGAGAAAATGGTATTTTTTTAAATTGGGAAACAATGAAAGAACGCTGAATTAGTTCAGTGAAATGACACTGGATCTCCAGAGCTAGTGCGCCTTTTAAGAGTTTTAATGCTGGACTACTGGGAACAGAGGACAAACAGTGCCAGCTCTGGAGCTTTGCCATGTCAATGTGGTGACCACGCACAGGCTCTGTTGTTTATGGCACATGGCTTTGTGACATCGATATGAGCCTGTGTAGTGTCCCCTCCATAGCACTTGTGAACATTCAAGACAAAATAAAAGACAGTAGTTGAACTTAAAGAAAAAAAGGTTACTGAGACTGTTTTTTGTCACCCAGGCTGGAGTGCAATGGCATGATCTCGGCTCACTGCAACCTCTGCCTCCTGGGTTCAAGTGATTCTCCTGCCTTAGCCTGCCGAGTAGCTGGCATTACAGGCATGTGCCATCACACCCTGCTAATTTTTGTATTTTTAGTAGAGACCGGGTTTCACCATGTTGGCCAGGCTGGTCTCGAATTCCTGACCTCAGGTAATCTGCCCGCCTTGGCCTCCCAAATTGCTGGGATTACAGGCGCAAGCCACCACACTCGGCTGACTGCTTTGTTTGTCTAATAACTGTATTTCTCATCACTTTATTTAAAAGTTACAAATTGTGAAAATGCAAATAGCATTACTGTATGAAAAGACACAACTGTCTCTCTTCCTGACTTCAGAATGGCTTTCATCCCCACATAGTCTCATGTAACTCCCACAGGCATCCTGTGGAGTAGCCATTATCATTCCCATTTCCCAGATGGGGAAATGCAGGAAGTTGAGGTTCTTGATCAAAGTCATCCAGCCAGCACTTAGCTGAACTGCAACCAGGCCTCTACCACCAGTCTCGAGTCCCTCTGAGATAAACAACCACACAAATACTGCTGAACGATCACTGAATTGGAGGCTATTAGACATAGATTGTGAACTAACAGTGATATTTTTTCAGAGTAAGATGCTGCTGATAGAGCATCTTACTTACACCCCAGATAATCAAATTGGTTAACATTTGCTGTACATTTACTTGGTGTTGTAAAGCCTTGGGCTCAGTGAGCTATATACATTATCCCAATTGATTTTTAAAAGAATCCTGCAAAGGAGATATGTTATCAATATTTGACAGATGATGACAAAAGATTCAGAGAGGATAAATGGCTTAAGGGCAGCCATCTACTTTTGGATGGGAGTCGGAATGGCTACAACCTCTTTCTGGAACCTGAATTTGCATTGTTAGTACATGTTTTTACTTAGATTGCTTATGACCGAAGAATCAAAATGTAAAAGTTTTCCAAAGATGCTTTTCCTCATTGACATTTTACACAAAACCTAGGAAACATACATCTTGCAGTTCAATATTCTTTAATTTTCTCTGGAGTATCACTTTTGGATATTTCAGGAAAGAATCTCTCCCTCACTCCTTGGCAATGCCACTGGTTGCAGAGCTGGGTTTCAAGGCCCAGCTAGTCTGAATCACCTTGCCCTCGGTCCCCCAGGCTCCAAGTATTCAAATATTACAATTTATAGTGCCTTTAATATGTGAAAAATAATTAAGGAAAATGAGGATGATTTTCCGTACGATTGCTTCTTATTATGCTTGTCTATAGATGTATACAAATCACCCTAAACTTAGTTGTAGACAAAAAACAACAACTATTTATTATTGTTTTTCACAGTTCTGGGGGTTGTCTGGGTTCAGCGAGGCGGCTCTTGCTTGAGTTACTTCTTGCAGTTACAGTCAGATAGTGGCTGGGGTTAGAGTCATCTGGAAGGCTTCCTCACTCAAATTTCTGCATATTGGTGCTGGCTGCCAGCTGAGACTTGACTTTGGGGTTGTCAGCCAAATGCCCATATCTTGCCTGTCTGAGTGAGAGCTTTCTCATAGCATGGCAACTGGATTCTAAGAGCAAAGATCCCAAGAGAAGCTGACAGCCCAGTGAAAGCCTTTACGATTTAGCTTTAGAAGTCACAGAAGCATCATTTTTTTTTTTTTTGCATTTTATTCATAAGAAGCAAGTCAGTCAGGCCACACCATATTCAAGTAGAAGGAAATTTGACTTTGCCTCTGAATAAGAGGTGTATCAAAGAAGTTGCAGACATGATTTAAAAACCACCACTCCTCTCACTGATATCAAAGACAGGAAATCATGTAGTTAACTTCAGCTGCTCTGATCGACAAGATTCTAAGGGATTAAAGAGCATAGATCAAGGAAGGAAATATGACTCTGTGGTGCAATTATCATTTCATTAAAAAAATATGAAGGTAGTTTACTGTATAACAAAGATTGTTCTTCTAACCCTTCCATGAGATCAACTATTTCCTTTCTAGCCCCAACTTCAGCTGTGAAAGCAATTGGCTGGCTGATGTTGCCATTTTTCCTGGAGAGCACTTTTCATTCAATGCCCACCTTTCTCCCAGTATTGTGTAGGCCCCTGGCTGTTAGACTTCCCATACATAGCTATAATATCTGGCTATCCGTGAGAGCTGACACAAGGCCCACCCTCCTACCCTACACCCTGAAGTCTTAGAAATCAAAAGGACGGAAAAGTTGTATAACTCAAAGTTTAGCCCTATCATACTAGTGTCTAATGAGGCTCATGGTAACTGACATTTAGGATATTCTGTTTCCTTTGTGTTCTAACAGACCCTTGAAGCTATCTATAGTTGTAACACATTTATTTAAAAATGTTCAGTAATGTACTACAGAAATACATTGTAAAAATTTTAAACAGACATACCATTAGAAGGTCATTACCAGCTCTCACTTCTCTTGAGTTTTTATGTGCACCACACTAGCAGGGGACTCAAATGCCATAGTGCAAACTACAAAACTTCAGCGTTAGGGTAAACTTTTGGGCCATGTGGGCCCTCTGTTATAATATTGTTCTCAAGAATAGAAGCAAGAAAAGACAATTACAGCAAGCCACTAGTCTATGTTTACCAGTCCTTTTTCTTTCCCCCCTGTACACATCTAGACTACATTTCCCAGCCCTTTGAGGTTAGATAGAGTCCATATGACTGAGTTCTGTAACCAGTGAAATATATGCAGAAGTAATGCAGGCCACTTTTAGGCCAGGCCATAAAACTCCCTATCTATCTCACTCTGTTTCCCTTCTGTAGCAATCTTGCAGGCCACATATTGAATATGATGGAATTATAAGATAGCATTAAAATGTGGAAGAAACCTATGTCTCGGAGTGGCCATGTGAAGACTTGTCCCCTGCTGACTGTATTAGACTATGATACAATTGACAAAAATAAATACAATTTAATTTTATTAAGCCTTTGAGAGTTCAAAAATTTATCTGTTATAGCAGCTGGCATCACTGTCACTAACATCTCTCTCATTTATTTTCATAGCGTAAGAGTCCAGTAGAACTTGTTACATGTAGAATTGAGGCACAGAGTTTCTCCCCAAATCTCAGGAATAACCAACTGGATAAAGAGGAGAGGAATAATACACTAACAGCTAGTCATGACCTTTAAGACAGAAATATAAAATTGTTCAGGAAAGTGCATTACCATGCCAGTGTGGAAGAAAGGGCAATCTGCCTCACAGAAGAACAAATGAGAAAAGAGACAGGCTGTGAGTGTATTGTTAAGACCCAGAGCAGAGCTTATCGAATTGCCCCACCACACAGGTTGCTGAAAGTGGAGGAGGAAGATGCTCTGTGGGATTTTTCTGCAGACAGTCATATTTCCACTATGGAGGGAAAAACAGAGAGTCCTTTGCACGCTTCACCTCAATAAATGTCCTTGACTTTCTTGTGGGTGCAGTGAAGTGTGTGTGTGTTTGTGTGTGTGTGTGTTCATGTGTGTGTATCTGGAGAGTGGAGAATGGAGGACAGCTTCACTAAAGATCAAGAATAGAAAAAATTAAAAGTCAGCTGCCTTTGTCCCTTCTCAAATCATATCATGCCAGGGTCCCTTACTCTGTCATTCTATTGTACTCATCTTGTGAAAAAACATCAAGAAACCAAGTATAGATGAAGAGGTTCTATAAAATATTCCAATATAAAAAAACACCAAGAAACCAAGTGTAGACCAAGAGGTTCTATACATTTGAGTTGTGAGTTCCAATGAAGTTATTCACATGCCTTCTTTTTGCTCTTCTGGGAACATACTTTTCATTATATGTTGTGCATGTATACCTCTATCAATAAATTGTAAGGAGATATAAGTATATACAGATATAGATATAAATATAGATATAGATATAAATCTGGAATATCTAACAAAAGCAGTAATAGCTACTCTGCTCAACCTTGGAAAGTGCCAGTGCATTCCTTTCATAATGTTCCTGACAATGTTTCCAGTAGCAGTACTTTCATCACAGGATTAAAACCCTGAGACTAGTAAGTTATAAATTAAATTGCTTTGCAGTTTTTCACTGTCTTTCAGATGAAATAAGACTTCCTGATACTTTCTGATAATCAAGATAAAATTCAAGTACACATCAAGCCTACAATTTATTCTTACAATAATTTCATATGGGATTTGTGAAACAGAGTCCATAGTTGAATTATCTAACCTATTTCCATTTTCCCAGTATTTATTTTACTGTTCTGAGGGGGAAAACACAAATGTTTAACAAGAGATTCCAATCAGAATTCACTTATCACCATTTGTGTTTGATGAGGTACAATGCCACACTGGAAATTTAACCTTGCAATGCTGGATGCTTGTGTCAACTACAGGCACAGGCCATCCATGAGCTCATATTGTACAGTCTACTGATTCCCTTCCCATTACCTGATTCCTAAACCCCAGTAAGTTTAAGTTCCATCATTTCCATAAAATTTTTGAACTCCAGAGTAATTCTGGATATTTGTATACTGTGTAGTAAGCAATTAACTAGACCCAAAGAGAGGTCTAGCCTTTGCCCTCAGCTCCTGGGAGTGATCTCTAAGGCCTTGGAATGTCTTGCCTGGTAAGAATGTCTTTGTTTACCTCAGGGCCTTGGGTCACACTGGATCATCTAACAATGTGATTTATATATAGCAGGGGTTTTGGACCATTCAGTATCAGCTTGACCTCCAGAGAGGGTGGAGACTAAAAATCAGCCATGTGTCAGCAGCTAACCATATCTATGTAACTAAGCCCCAATAAAAACTCTGTATACCAAGGCTCAAGTATGTGTCTGTGGTTGGCAATATTCTGTATATATTGTCACACATTATTGTCAAGAAAAAATTAGCACTGCTCATAACTCTACTGGGAAATAAAAACTGGAATCTTCCCACTTGAAAGTTTCCTAAACTTTGCCTCATATATCTCTTCCTATGGCTAATTTTACTCTGTATTCCTTTACTCCAATAAATTGTGAGTATAATAGCTTTCAGTGAGGACTTTGAGTTCTTTCAACAAGTTGCTGAACATGAGGGTGTTTCTGGGTATCCCCAACTTGCAATTGGTTTTAGACATGAGGGTGGTGTTGGGGTTCCCCAAGCTTGCAGTTGGTGCCAGAAGTGAGGGTGGTCTTGGGAATTTCTGAACTCTGCCGATACCATGCCAAATGTCTTCAGAATTAACATGCGAAATTAATCAGATTATGCCATAAATAGCAATGATTTCTGGCAAACCCTGATTAACTACATTATCACTTCCTATGGGTATTATGTTCCTAAAAATTTCTTGCTCTAACATGAATTTTTCATAGCAGAGTGTCCACAGTCACACAGAAACATATTATGAAACTAGCTTTTAACTAAAATAATGACTCTTAGACTTTTCTTTCTCAACGGTTTTCCTTGTAATTGGGGATGGATTCCAGCAAAGAACAATGATGTTAGGATATAATTCAATTATAGTTAATTGCGTAGCCAGGGACACATGTATTATGACAGCTGTTAGACAATGGAATCTTATTTGCCTTCCTGTACTTTCTCCATTGAAATACTGATACATAAAAACCATGAAGAGGCATGTAAAGTTGCAACAACACTGGAACTTAATAACTTCCGGACTCTAGAAGGAACAAACGAACAAACAAAACAGTTTGAGAAATTAAACAGGTTGGGTCTAAGTCAAGAAAACAGGAGCATCTCTAGGCTTTCCAAAAGGAAGAATTTAACACGGGGAATTGGTGGCATAGGTGATGGAAGAACAGAGAAGAAAAATACAGGACAGTGAGACCACTCAGAGGTTGGCAGTATCAAGAAGCTGCTTTCATTCCTAAGAAGGGGTGAGCATTGGAATCAAGGAGGAATCTGCAAGGTGAGAGTGGATGGAAATGTCTGTTAAAATATGGGATACTGAAAGAACTGAAGCTATGAAGGAACCACAGCTGCTGCCAAAGCACTGCCTGAGGAACAGAAAGGGGGAAAGAAATACCGTGCCTTCTCATTTGCCCTCAAATTCCCTATCTGCTATGAGTATCTCTCTTTGGCAGAAACCAAGTAGAAGCCAGCTAACATGGAAATGTGGAGAAAACGGCCTGTAATGGTCTACCCCCTACAATATGAGGCAGAACAGGGCAAAAGTGAAGACTAGAACTAAAGAAAATAGGTAAATGAGCAGCATATTACTAGAGGCTAAGGCACACTCTAACTTGTGAACCTAAACACTGAAAATATAAAAAGAAGAAAGTTGGAAAAATATCTACCAATTGCCACGAGGTATCCACCACTCTATCTCAGAGACATACCCCACCAGGAACAAGGTAGCACCACTATAGACTTGCATACAAGTTTGCTAGGGCTGTTGTTCCACCCCGTATAGTGAGTCTTAAAAAAATAACTTGAAGACTTTAAGTTCCTAGAAATGCAACATAAACAGTGCTCAAATATCAAAACAGTGGTAAATTACCTTCTGCAACTTAAGCTATCAGAGAAATCACAGAATTCTTAAGCTATCAGAGATGCAGCAGGGCTATGCATGCCAGAATCTATGAGGTTTTATGCACTAAGTTAGTAAATAAATACATACATATACATACATGTACACACAAAGAAACACACACACATATCCTAAAATGCCTCTACTTATTCAGGAATAAGTTAGGCTTCATAAAGTAAATTCAAAGAAGCAGGAGAAAAACACTTCTTGGTTAGTAGAAGTACAAGAAATTACGCATTTCCAGACTCAACATATTTGAGTAGAAGCTATGTATATTCACTGTAATTTCAGTTAAATATCACGGAATGGGATGCTCTTAGCATTCAACTGGACAGTGGGAAGGGAAAGAGGAGCTACACTGGGCTTGGATTAATATCTTATCATTTATTAATAAATGAAAATAAACCAAATAAAATGGATCCTTAAAAAAAAGATGTGATTAGATAAGGGGAAAGTCAGTATTAACTTGAAGGTAGGGGAAACAATCCTACTTTTTTAGAACTGTGCTACATGTTACAATAGACAACTTTAGGAAAAAAGCATTGGTTGTTCTTAAGGAAAATAAAGAAAATATAGATTGTAAGAAGAAAGAGGTTGAGATGAGAGGAAACTTAGCAGATATGACAAAGAATTTGTTAAGATATAGGCTCAGATGAGGAAGGAAGTCGCTGAGAAAGGGAAAGACAGCAAAAGATATAAAAATGTAAAAATAAAATTGAAATTCAGAACCCAATCAAAAAAGAATAGATTTAACACTGCAGGAAATTAATCAGTGATGAGGAGAACAAATTAAGAAGCATTCACTGAAGATAGAAAAAAATAGACAAGAGACAATATCAAAGAAAGAGAAGATAGATTTGAAGACAAGAGTGTAGAGACTTGCTTTCTCAAAGAAAATTCACATTCCTGAAGAAGAAACAAAAGAAATGGTACGGTAATTGGTGTACCACAAGAGAAGAAAATGGTCTTCAATTGCTGAATATAAAACATGATTAATGAATAGAAGTTCATGTCTGACATATTCTAGTGCAAGTTTTAAATTTTGAGAAAAAGGAAAATTGCATCTAAGTAGACAAAATAGGTTAATTATAAAAGAATAAGAATCTGACCAGCCTCATATTTTCCCTGCACCATTATAATCCAGAGAGCAAGTAACTGTATCCAGGTAATTTTGAGGGGACAAAGTTGGAGAGAGAAACATTTTTTCTTTAGGTGAATTTGCTATTTGTAGTAGATGCTATGGATCTCCCATTATAGGACTCATTCTTCTACCTGCTGGGAGTGCTGGCTACTGAGAACTCACAGCTAGATCCCACTCTAGGAATCTTCGCCCAACCAAGCCCAAGATTACACTCCTTTCTGAGGGCAAACCACGGGAGGTAAAAAGACCTGGCCCTTTTGCCCCAACTTCAAAGTTCGGGGCAACCCTGAAGGGTTATTCTATCCCATCCCTAATCAACCTCCTGCATGTATATCTCTGTCTCAGAGTCTGCTACAAGGGAACCTGCCCTAAGACAATATTCATTAAATAATAGGAAAATACTTATTCTAGCACCAATTGAGGAATAAAAATAAATAGCTGAAGAAAAAAATAGTGGTATAATACTATAATTTTAACCATTGAAACTAGTTAACCATACAGTAATTATCAAAAGTAGGCTTATAAAAGAGAATGAAAATGTAAAATACAGTTTTTGAAAGAGATGGGATATGAGTTATGTATATATTCAACAGCAATCATCTGGCTATAAAAATCCAGATAACATTTTTTAAAACTAGGAAGTATGGAAGCAAAGACTATGGGAAAGAAAAGAATTCTACATTTCTTATTTTGCATAGGTAACAGTTGAGGTTAAAGGAGTCAAAAGAGACTATGTATTGCATAAGTTGAATAAGTAGATAACTATAAACCCAAATATAATTCTGACAGAAGCACAAAAGTTGAAGAATTAAAATATCCAGTTTTGTTGAAGATAATGAGACGTGTTTACTATCTTACATGTCAGGAGAGGTACACATTGATAAAGCCTTTCTGAAGATATGTGTGTGTGTGTGTGTGTGTAAATATATATATGTATATACATGTTGCATTTCCAGTTACATGGCAATAAATCCATATAATCCCTACACTGGAGTATAAAGATGCATGTAAAGCTTATTGAAGCATTTTTATCTAAGTGAAAACTTGGAAATAACCTAAAGAGTATCTTAGACCTATTTAAAGTCACTGCTACAGAATGATCTCTATGATGTCTGTTAATAAAGAAAGTTTTTAAATCTGTATCTATTTTAAATGACAGAAAATCTATATCTGCAAAAAAACGGTAGAATATAACAAAGTAAAAAACAAAAAATTAACAAATTTTTAAAAAGGACAAAATAGCTATCAAAATAAATGGTCAATTCAAGGAATGGAAACATTCTGCCCATTTACAATGAATAAGAACAAGACCACAATTGTCATTGTATCACAACTTTGGCTCCAGGCATCCTGGTGACCAAAGTAAACCAGAAACTTAACAGCAACAATTAAAAACAATAAAAAACAACAGAATTGATTTTCTAGTTTCCATTCTTCATAAGTAAAAAAATAAAGCCAAGAGTATCTCAAAGGATGTGAAACATGTACTCTAAAATATATTTCTGAGATAAGAGACACTTGAATTGTTGATGAGATGTTGGTTACATCAATAGGCTCTTATAACATCAGTCTCTGAAATATAAAGACACAACAACTCAGTGCAAACAGCTTCATAGTGAGGACAAGACAGTTCAGTACAAAGATACAGCTTTAATGGTCTAACTTGAACCATAGATAAGTCATAGACTATGTAGCAAAATACATGGCTTGAATATCTGTATAATAATCCACCATAAAGACCAATTCTTTCAACTAGGCTTTTGATAAACTTTGTAAAGTGGTCTCTTATGTCATACTCTGTTTGGAAATATAAACCACACATATGAGTATCATGTGAGTAGAACCAATAATCAGCTCTAGAAAAAGTAGTTCAAAGGAGGGAGATGTCACTTACCATTGGACTGAAGGGGCAAACCATGCAGGAACTATACTTTGAGTTAGGCGTTGAAAAATTAGGGAGGTTTTCAGGGGTTAAAGTTTAGGGGGATGGGAGTGAGTGATGGCATACCTACAAGTGAGAGAGCTATACTGAAAAGCACGCTAGGCTTGAAGTTAACAAATATGGGTAATAAACTGACATTTTGTGATAGGCATGAATGAAATAGCTGAGCTGAGAAAGTAGAAGGAAAGTTTGGTGGAACACTTGAAGATAGGTCTGCTGGACTGAAGCAGATTGTTTAAGGGAACAGTAACAGTTGAGAGTGGGTTGGTTTGGACCATGAGGTAGCAACAATCAATATGCTATTTTTTTACTGTGGTTTCAGATTCCACCTAAGGTTCCTGGGAACAATAATGGAATATTTGTTTTAAATAAACTACAAAGAAGCTTAGAAATCATTTAGTCAACTCCCTGATTTCAAAGAAGAAAAATATGAGCTCCATAGAAGTAAAGAAAATTGCAGTTCCTCCCGGAATGCTTCCTTTTTGAAGCCAGAACCATGCTGAAAAGATGTTAGAAGACTGGATGACGAACGAGGGAGATCTTGGATATTCCAAATTCAGCTGAGCTCTGAGAAGAAATCATTGTTATTTTAAGTCATTCGTTCTGAGATTGTTTGTTACACAGCACTAGATAACTGGAGGGAGGTGACTATATGTTTTCTAGGTTTTTCCCACTTCTCTAGCAAAAACCTGCTTCACCCCATTCCTGTCTTCTCTCATCCCAGCAAACGTTTTCCCCAAGTGGCTGACTGTCCCATCACTACTTATTTCCCCAAAGTATTCTCTACTTCTCTACCCCATTATCTCAAATGCACCTTATCTATTCTCTCCTCTCCTAAGTTGTACATTGTGCAAAAATGGAAATATGACAAGTAGATGGTATTTCTCACTAAGAAAAGCACAGCAGGAGGAAGATTGGCCCTGCTCCATCTCATTACCACAATCATTAGCCAGCACACAGGTGAATAATTACCAGATGTTAGATATTCCTCAGATTTCTCCTCTCTCAGAATGTAGGAAAAGAGGGTACTCAGCCACACGTCACTGATGATCTTCAGCAAGTGACCCTTCTGACATTCAGTCCTCTTTCTCCCACCTCCCTTCTCTCAGTCCATCCATAGTAATCTGTGAGTATGAGCCCTGATCACACCAGATGCTCCAGGCAAACCTAGTGCTGCCAAAGTAACTGTCATTACTTCACCCTAGAACAGAGTTTGTCAAAGACTCTCTTGGAGTTTGGCAGGGAAAGAGGGGTGAGAAGGCAGAAGAGTTTACCTTCCTTCTATTTCATATGGTAGAGCTTCTCTGCCAATAAAATATCTGAAAACCACAGCCTTAAACTTTTGTTCCCAAAGCCCTCAAACACATGAACAAAGCCAAATTTTTGGAAGCAAGTCAGTCTTTCCTAGGGAGCCACACACAATGTCATGGGTCCCAGGGCAACCCAATTTGAACAAGCAAAGAGATATTGTTTCACAGAGTCCAGTTTATAGCTTACTCTCCTACCCTTGAGATGACTTTATATCTTCATTTTTATTTTCTGAGAAGTTGGTTCTGTCAGATAGCAAGAAGTTTAAATAATATTATCTCACAGCTGATGTCTCTGCTTACATTCTCACAAAGATCTGAAAGAAAGATAGATGTGCACGGGGAACTTCCTGTGAGTTTGGGCTAGGTGGTATTTTGACTAGGTTATTGTTGTTCCTAGGAACTTCAATCATTCAAAAGAACTTCTCTCAAAATGTAGAACTGAAAGTGAAGACTATTTGGGCTTCTGAGTTAATTTTACAGACAAATCAAAATAACTTAGAGTTCAAAACAAATTAATGATATCCCATCAGCAACAAAATTCAATTTGTTGTCAGTAGGGTGTGCTTAATGGTGGGGATCAAAACTAGCCAGTAACTACCATTAGCTGGCTTCCTTGCCACTTCTGCACTTCCTTTGGCAAACCTCTATAAAACCTTGGTAAAGCAGGATTTTCTCCTAAGTGATTTTGGCAGTGTGTTCATATAATTTATCATACAAATTGGGGTAATTTTGAGAGTAAAAGGGGGTTCTATGAATAATTTGCTCCGTGGTAACAGGCATAAAATGGAATTGTCCTGGGCAAGCCTGAATGCATGGTATCCCTAATCTTGGAGAATATAAGAAAGACCTCTGTACTAAATAATATCCCCACAACTGTTTGTGACACCATTCACCAATGGAGCACCATTACAGAAAATCCTTTCAATATGCAACACCTTCAAGGAGAACAGCACTTGTTTTTACCAGTCATACCTTAATATAAACAAGTATATGAATTGCTTCCTTTTTAACAGGTGACAAAAATTAAAGCACTGCATAAAATAAAACCTTAAAAAGAGAAGTAAAAGATGTAGAACCGTATCACTAGGCTCTATTTTAGAAGAACTGAACAGGTAGGGTGTCCTTGTTGGGGAATCACAATGGAGCTAGGTTTCTGAGAGTAGACTCCAATCAGAGAAATCTAGAAAGGGATATAAGCAGTGCAGAGGGCAAACTCTATTTAGGATACAATATTTTCTCAAGCTATTCTAGACAGTCTCTCTTTTGTTAATGTCAAGCCCCCCCCCCCGCCCATGTTCATTGCTGACAAAAGGATGTTGAAAATAAAAATCTAAGAGACAAGCAACTGAGGTTTTGGATTTGGTAGTTTACTTACACTGGGTAGAGCAGACCTAGAAAAAGTAATGGAGCTGAAACAGAAAAAAACATTTTTAAAGAACTAAATTAATACTGTTGGAGGTGAAAATCTAGTGAGTGCTGTGGTACCAATTTTATAAAGAGGTCCTCTAAAGTGACATTTCTTTGAGTTAATGCTGTTGCTGAGTTCTTAAGGGGGTGGAGGGGGTAGTGGCAAGTGGGAAAAGAAGTGTCCTGGATCTGACTGTAGAAAGCCACATTAGCCAGCTCCATTACCACCCATATGGCAACTGGAGTTATGGAAAGCAATGCAGATTGGTTTAAAATTCAACAAATTTGATTCAGTTGGGGAGCTTCAATAAAATGTGATTTACAGGTAGGCAAAGGATTATTTTAGTTTCCATATTTAGTTTCCACCTCTTTCTCCAGGGAACTGGTACAGGACGATTTGAATTGGCTTTAGTTCATTTTGTTAAACTTTTTATCTTAAAATACTTTTGGATTTACAGAAAATTGCAGCAATAGTATAATATCAAGAACTCCTTTATACCCAATACTCTGTTTCCCTTATTATTAACATTTTAAATCACTACGGTACGCTTATCACAATTAATGAGCTAATATTAATATATGATTTACTTAAGTCCATACTTCATTTAGATTTTCTTGGTTTTTACCTAATTTTCCTTTTCTGCTCCAGAATTCCATCCAGGCTACTATATAATAGTCATTATGTCATTTTAGGCGCCTCTTGGCTGTGCCAGTTTTTCATACATTTCTTGTTTTTGATGATCTTGACAGCTTTGAGGAGCATTGGACGTGTATTTTGTAGAATGTCCCTCAATTGGGATTTGTCTGATGTTTTCCTCATAATTAGAATGAGGTTTTGGGTTTGTTAGAGGAAAACCATACAGATGAAGTGCTCTTATTATCACATCTTATCAAGGGTATATACTATACTGTCAGCACGACTTACCAACATTGACGTTGACCTTGATCACCTGGCTGAGGTAGTGTTTGTTAGGTTTCTACACTGTAAAATGACTCTTTTTTTTCCTCCCTTTCCATATTGCATCCTTAGGAAGCAAGTCACTAGATGTAGCCCATACTTAAGAAGTGAGGAATTATGCTCCATCTCCTTGAGGGTGAAGTATCCACATAAGTTATTTGGAATTCTTCTACATGGGAAACTCATCTATTCTCCTTCATTTGTTTATGTGTTCATTTATTTAATCTTTTACATCAGTATGGACTCATGAATATTTATTTTATACTCTGGGCTGTAATCTACTATTTTATTTTGTTGCTCAAATTGTTCCAGCATTGGCCACTGAGAGCTCTTTCAGCTGATTCCTGTTCCTCTTTGATATATTCCATCATTGCGGCTACTTTGAGCACTTCCTTAGTCTCTGGCACTGCTTGATACTCCAAGTGTCTCTCATATAGTTTCTACCCGAGTTCTATAATCAGCCATTTCTTCAAGAAGTCCTGATTTCTTTTTTCTTTAATTTTCTTTCCTTCCTTCCTTCCTTCCTTCCTTCCTTCCTTCCTTCCTTCCTTCCTATATAATTCTTTGGATGCCAAGAAGTAAAAATGTATTGAAGATTTTAAGAAAATTTTAAATCTCATTTAAATATATCCACACAAGAATTTGAGAAATCGACTAAGGATTGAGGGAGAGGAAGCAGGAAAGAGAATATCTGAGAAATGGCATGTGGGTGTGTATTAGTCAGGGTTCTCTAGAGGGACAGAACTTATACGATGTGTGTGTGTGTGTGTGTGTGTGTGTGTGTGTATGTATGTATGGGGAGTTTATTAAGTATTAACTCCCATGATTACAAGGTCCCCCAATAGGCCATCTGAAAGCTAAGGAGCAAGGAAAGCCAGTCTGTCTCATAACTGAAGAACTTGGAGTCTGATGTTCAAGAGCAGGAAGCATCCAGCATGGGAGAAAGATTTTGGCTTGGAGGCTAGGTCAGTCTAGTCTTTTCATGTTTTTCTGCCTGCTTTATATTCTAGCCATGCTGGCAGCTGATTAGATGGTGCTCACCCAGATTAGGGGTGGGTCTGCCTTTCCCAGCCTACTGACTCAAATGTTAATCTCCTTTGGCAACACCCTCAGAGACACACCCAGGATCAATACTTTGCATCCTTCAATCCAATCAAGTTGACACTCACTATTAACCATCACAGGGTGTTTGATTAATTCATTGATTGATTGACTTTACTAATATGTTGTTAGCCTATGCAGTGCTTGAAAAATAATTGAAACACATTTCTTCAGTTGAATGTAAACCCTGAACTCTCATAAGGTGAGAAAGTGATGTTTCTGTTCCTAATTTCTCATTTCAGTGGCACCATCAGGATTTTTATAGGTTAGACCTAAGTCTCAAACTACATGAAAAAGGCTAGGAGACATTGTTTTGACTAAGAAGTTATTCCCATTGTCTTTATCAAATCCAAGAGCAAGAGGCTTGTATGAGTCAGCTTTACCCTTTTACAGGCTGCATAACCACGGACAAGTCACTTGGCCTCTCTAGCCTCATTTTCTCATCTGCAGAAATGTAGGAATAAATTATTTACTTCTGTGAGGCTTAAAAAATGAAGTAAAAATGTACAAAGAACTTAGCAAAATACATAGCATAAAATAAATGCTACCATGTAATCCCAGCACTTTGGGAGGGGGAGACAGGCGGATCACGAGGTCAGGAGATCGAGACCATCCTGGCTAACCCGGTGAAACCCCGTCTCTACCAAAAATACAAAAAACTAGCTGGGCGAGGTGGCGGGCGCCTGTAGTCCCAGCTACTCGGGAGGCTGAGGCAGGAGAATGGCGTAAACCCGGGAGGCGGAGCTTGCAGTGAGCTGAGATCCGGCCACTGCACTCCAGCCTGGGCGACAGAATGAGACTCTGTCTGAAAAAAAAAAAAATGCTACCAGATGCTTGTTATCTTTTAATGAACGAAGAAAGGCTTTGGGTCCCAGTGGCCTCCAGAGTATTCTTAGTAGGTATTGTTGCTCTTGAGCACCATTGCAGGAGACTTGAGCACAAGTGAGATGAACCCCATCCCCTTGCTTTTTGTCCATTAATGA
This sequence comes from Piliocolobus tephrosceles, assembly GCF_002776525.5. Taxonomy (NCBI): domain Eukaryota; kingdom Metazoa; phylum Chordata; class Mammalia; order Primates; family Cercopithecidae; genus Piliocolobus; species Piliocolobus tephrosceles. The sequence goes on along the minus strand of NC_045445.1, from coordinate 105,089,599 downwards.
AGTCTCTTTTATTTTATTTTATTTTTATTTATTTATTTATTTATTTTTTTTTTTGAGACGGAGTCTCTCTCTGTCGCCCAGGCTGGAGTGCAGTGGCACCATCTCAGCTCACTGCAAGCTCCGCCTCCCGGGTTTACGCCATTCTCCTGCCTTAGCCTCCGAGTAGCTGGGACTACAGGCGCCCGCCACCTCGCCCGGCTAGTTTTTTGTATTTTTTAGTAGAGACGGGGTTTCACCGTGTTAGCCAGGATGGTCTCGATCTCCTGACCTCGTGATCCGCCCCTCTCGGCCTCCCAAAGTGCTGGGATTACAGGCTTGAGCCACCGCGCCCGGCCTGAAGTCCCTTTTAAATGGAAGGTGTAGGGAGACTGAAGGGAATGCATATTAGAAAAAATGTATTCCATAGCACATTTAACACATTCACCAAATAATCAAGAATCCGACTCAAAAGTCTGGGTATTGACTTAATGCTTTTCTTTTTTCTTCCCCTAAAGAGGTAGAACAGATTCCCAAGAAAAGTTTATTGCTTTCCCTTGCCTAGTACAATATCCCCAGAGACACATTTTCACAGTTTGGAAGCAGGCCCATTACTGCACTACAGTGTGCGGGGGAGGGATACGAAGGGAGACAAGTTCTTTTTCACTAACTGCCTGATTGATTCCAAATGACCGTGGTGTACTGCTGTTAGGGTTCCAGGGTGTATTCATTAAGAAGATGATTTTTTTTATGACAAAGGTAATTTTAGGTAGAATTTTATAATAAAGTATTCGTGTAATTCTATGCCCCTTTGAAACCACCTGAACTGAGAAGTCTTACTGTGTTAAGAACCACAAGACTGCTAAAGAAATCAGGTCATTAATATTTAATAATAGGCAGGCTATAGCTTTTAAGCACATGCTGTCATCTTCTCTGAACACAGGCCCTATAACCCAGGAGACCAAATAGCACGTAGGTGTTAGTATCTCTAATTTTTTTGTTAAGTATTTCTGTAAAAGTGTCTTCATCCTAAGACTCTAGGATACTGCCCAGAGATAAGGTGGAGTGGAAGAAGCATGGACTAGGAGTAATAGGGCTAATTTCTAGTCTAGCAATATCCTAACCTTGCAATTTGGGTAAATTGCTTTCCTTAATATGGTTTTCTAATTTTAAAGGCTATAATTAGGACTCAAACCCCAAACTAATAACTGCTGACCCCAAATCCACTGCTCTTTTCAATATGCCACTGTGCTGCTGTTTTATAACTATTTAAATTTCTTGCTTTTTAAATCTAAAACACTTCATTTTCTTCTGTTTCACAGCTCTAGTCATACACAAGTAGTATAGTTATTTACATATGACAAGAATGTTCTTTACATGATCTGATATTTCTACCATCTTGTATAGTATCTGAAATTTTGTAGGTGTTCAATTATTGCTTATGGTATTAATGACCCTTAAGCTTTTAACTATTTTTTGAATTTTTTGTATGAAAATTTGTGTTTGCTCTCCCCAAGAACATAGAATATTGTAGTTCTCCACACATACTTGCCGTGTCTTTTTCTCTCTATTGTTAATCCTCAGACATTTTGACAGTGTGAGGTTTGAGTAACCCTAGCTTCTCCAGATTACAGCATGTGAAACTGAGGAGGACTTGTGAATCTGTGGATGTCATGTGCATTAGAGTGGTGATAATTATGAGAATACTCACTAGCTCAGAACATCGCCCAGAAGAGTTTCTGGGGCTTCAAGCCATTCTTTCCTCAGGTCCCCTCATTTCCCCTGGCTGAATCAGTACAGGCTCATGACTTCTTCTTGGTCATTACAATTCAGTCATTACAATTCAGATATTGCAATTGATGGTACCACATCTTTCTGGCTTCATGGGGCTTTAAGTATGAGGCATTTCACTAGGATTTGTCACTGTCTTCACTGCCAATACAGACCTAGTGACACTGGGCCCTTTGGACCCCAACACACACACACACACACACACACACACACACACACACAGACACACACACACAATGTTCTCAATTGAGAGAACTCACTACAACCAATATTACAGCTCTTTTAATTAAGAGCTTACGCCTCCAACTTTTTATATACCTTGTACCTCCTACAGGCACAAAGATCAGATCTCTCATGGCAGGTTAAAAGGTTTGAGGCTGCCATCTGATTCTTCAATCAAAGCTGGTCTCCTCTGCCAGTATCCAGGCCTAGAACCTGGGTGCCTGAATTATTCTCTATCTCAAAGTGTGTCATCTGCTGCCCTCCTCAGGAGCTTCACTTATCCAGAGGGTAAAAGCAACTTTTGCTGCCATTTTTGGTTGAGTCTTAAAAGTTCAAGGATGAGGCCATGAGTACAAAGTTGCTTAAAGGTTTTTCCTGTGGCACATCAGGATTGCACTCAAAAGGACACTTGTTGCTCTGCCATGGCATGAGCAGATTCTGGAGTTGAGCATGCGTATCTCCTCCCCAAATCCACACTCTTCAAAAACTCTGCAAAAGGTTTTTCACCTTCCCTAAGTCACCTTACAAAAAGAACCCTGCCCAGTGTATATATTTCAAAAACTCTTTATGTAATCACATTTTCTTCAGAGAATATTTTAAAAGGTTGTATGTTGTTTAGATGCAATCTGAAATGTCAACAATTTTTCCATGCTTTTAAAATCTACCCACAATGTTCTTCTCAATTCTAAAAATCAGAACCTCTATACTGGATGTTTGTGACATTCTCTCTTAAAGGTGTTTGCTTTTTCACACTATATCATATTGCTAAGAGGCATACCTATTATGTGTTATGCAAGTAGTTCATTCATTCTGATTTCTATATAATATTCCATTGTGTGAACATACCAACATTTACACACTTTCCTGTTGGGGGCATTGGGGCTATTTTCTCAGTTTGTTTGTTTGTTTGTTTGTTGCTATCATGAAGTGTTTTTATAAACAATCTTGAACATTTCTCCTGGTATAAATGTGAAAGAGTGCCTGTTAGTTTTTACTGAATGAAATTACTAGTTTGTATAAAATGTGAATGTTCAGTTTTAAAGGATAATCCCAACCTGGTTTCCAGAGTGGTCATTAACAGTTTATAGTCCTACCTACCACTAATGTTTAAGAGATTCTGTTAATACACATGCTATCTATACCTGGTATGTTATACTTTTAAATATTTTAAATATTTGCCAATATTAATAAATATAAATTGATTAAAAAAAATAAAGATACACAGGTTATTTCTGCCATTTTCCCTTAAACACATTCCTCTTTCCACTCTCCTGAGATACACTGGCCTCCGTTCCTTCATTTGAACTGAATATTTTAACATGATCTTCCTTTAGAGCCAAGAAAACCACTAACTCAAAGAAAACTAAATAGGAAACAAGTAACATGTCACCATCTTTGAGGCTTCTTCCTAATGCTGGAGGAAAATCTTGGCAAGCAAGATATGAAAAACTCCTGTGTGTTAAGTAGAGGTCCCATTACTGGTTGATGTAATCTAATAAGCACAACTCTTAGGAGTGTTCTCTGACTGGTTTCTGTTCCTTTCCCTGTGTTTTCTGTGACATATAAATGAATAGGGCTGACCTACAGCACCGTATGCCAAACATAGTGGTCTCTATTTCTGCCTCAGTGGTGTGTCAGTTTAAAACTTTGCCCATTTTTAAAAAATATTTTTTATTTCTAAATAATTTTAGATTTACAGAAGAGTTGCATATTGAATTTATTTCATAGATATAGGATTATTCTGATTATATATTTCTTCTTAAATGAGCTTTCAGTGACTTGTGTCTTTCAAGAAATTTGTCCATCTCATTTAAGTTGTTAAAATTATAAGGCATAAAGTTGTTCACAACATTCCCTTATCATCTTTTAAAATCTGTAGATTCTGTAATGGTGAGAGAGTGAACTTCTCTTATTTATGATATTCATAATTTGTGTCCTTGATATTGTTTTCCTGAACAGGCTGGCTAGAAGTTTATTAATTTTATCAATCTCAAAAAGATATCTTTTGGTTTCATTGATTTTCTTTATCTTTTCTTTGTTAACTAATTTATAGATTTCTGTTCTAATCTTTAAATTTTTTTCTTCTATTTATGTTGAGTTTTTTGGTCTCTTTGTACTACTTTATGGTAGAAACTGAAGTAACTGATTTAACAATTTTCTGCTTTTCTAATATAAGCATTTAGTACAGTAAATTTCCTTTCAGTACTGCTTTAGTGGCACCCAACACATTTGTATGTATATGTTTTGTTTTCATTTTTAATTGATTCAGTATATTTTAAAATTTCTCTGTTGATGTATTCTTTAGACCATGGATTATTAGAAGTATGTTATCTTGTTCCCAAATATTTGGGGTTATTCCAAAGATCTCTCTGATATTGATTTCTAATTTAATTCCCTTGTGGTCAGAAAATACACTTTATATGACTTTAAACTTTTTAAATTTATTAAGACTTGTTTTATGGCCTGGAAAATGGTTTATCTTGGTAAGTGTTCTATGTGCACTTGAAAAGAATATTACTAGGGTACAGTGTGATCTTTTAGGTCTTGTTTTTATGATTTATAATACAATTCCAAAGCAGTGATCAGTCTAAGGCTAATTATTTCCCATTACTAAGTCAAGACCTTCTTAAGTACTTTACTTAATGTTCCATGAATTATAAGTTTTACAGTCTAACTGATGGTAACAAGGTACTATGCTTGGTCCTGTATGAACACTGGGCACTGTTCTCTTTAATTCTTTTGGAGGGTTCTTCACAAGCCTTGGACAGTTTCCTCACATACATGGGCTCATTAGTACTCTGCTGAATAATTGAAGTTGACCCCTCTGTGCTTCCCTAGAGTCCTTGCTCTGCCCATTTCTCTCCTCATTGATATTTTGTCTTATAAATTCTATCTGCCTTCATGTCTCTGGACACTTGAGCTCATTCATAAAACTCAGAGTCTTCTAGGTTCTATCTCAGTTTCCCCTCTCCTTCCAATGGCCTGGAAACTCTACCACAGTAGTAAACTGGAGTTACTGGGCTCACTCTCTTTGTTTCCCATTTCTTAAGGCTCACTTTCCTTCACTGACTGTTGTACAATGTCTTGAAAAACATAGTTTCATTTATTTTGTCTGGCTATTGGCAACTTTCCGGTGGTAGAGTAAATATAGTTTCTGTAATTCCATCCTGATTGTAAGCAGAAGTTTTACCTTATCAGGTATAAAACTTTGGTTGTAAATATATAGTTGAGTTTTCTACATGTGCTACACCAAGAGGAAAATCCAAACAAAATGATATGATTTAACATGCTGTTAATCACTTCTTCCATAATTTTAATATCTTTAAAAGCACTTTTCAAAACTCAGTCATCTTCTATAGATTCAAATTAATAGAATAAAATGGTTTATTCAGATAGACCATTTGCCTGAGTTGGACGAGATCATATGTCTAGATGTAGCTGTGATTTAGTGCTTGTTTGCAAATGAGGATAAATCTTCCTGAGTAGAGATACTGGCATCTGTCTGCTCTGTTCAGCTTTATGGAAGGTAATAATTCTCTGTCATGGCATAATTTACATTCTATATCTTCACACACCAAAAAGGATAGCGCTCCTTTCCTAGCCAAATTGTCCCAGAAACATCATAATTAAAGTTCTAAGGCCTCCCTTCTCTTCACAGAAATGCAAAAAGTATGGAATATGTTTTGCTCCAAATCGGCATCAATATTAGATACCGTTATGGACTGAGTACTTGTGTCTCCTCAAAATTTATATCTTGAAGTCCTAACCCCTAATGTGATGGCATTTAGTTGTAAATACCATCTTTGTGCAGTAATTAGGTTTAGATTAAGTCATGAAAATGAAATCCTCATGATAGAATTAGTCCCTTAATAACAAAAGGGAGAGAGAGAGAGAGAGACAGAAAGAGGGAGAGAACTCTGTCTATATTCATGTATTGAGAAAAGGCCATGTTTGGACACTGGGAGAAGACACCATCTGCAACCTAGAAAATGGGCTCTCACCAAACACAGAATATACTACTACCTTGATCTTCGACTTCCCAGCCTCTAGTACTATGAAAAATCAATGTTTATTGTTCAAGCCATCAAGTTCATGGTATTTGTTTATAGCAACCTAAGCAAACTAAGAAATATATATAATATAAATCTAAGAAATTCTAATTTCAGAGCTGTCCAGAATTCTGTTGGGCTAATTAAATACTCAGCTTATCCCTCAGTTTTGGTCAGCAGTATTAAGATAGCAGTATTGAATTAAATTACAGAGCTGTTGTGTAGAATAATCTATAAAACACTTGCACAAAACAAATATAAGCAAGAATATTTTTAAATTGGGTACCTAATATTTTCTTTTTTCTTTTTTTTTAATTATACTTTAAGTTCTAGGGTACATGTGCATAACGTGCAGGTTTGTTACATATGTATACTTGTGCCATGTTGGTGTGCTGCACCCATCAACTCATCAGCACCCATCAATTCATCATTTATATCATGTATAAATCCCAATGCAATCCCTCCCCCCTCCCCCCTCCCCATGATAGGCCCCGATGTGTGATGTTCCCCTTCCCGAGTCCAAGTGATGTCATTGTTCAGTTCCCACCTATGAATGAGAACATGGGGTGTTTGGTTTTCTCTTCTTGTGATAGTTTGCTAAGAATGATGGTTTCCAGCTGCATCCATGTCCCTACAAAGGACGCAAACTCATCCTTTTTTATGGCTGCATAATATTCCATGGTGTATATGTGCCACATTTTCTTAATCCAGTCTGTCACTGATGGACATTTGGGTTGATTCCAAGTCTTTGCTATTGTGAATAGTGCCGCAATAAACATACGTGTGCATGTGTCGTTATAGCAGCATGATTTGTAATCCTTTGGGTATATACCCAGTAGTGGGATGGCTGGGTCATATGGTATATCTAGATCTAGATCCCTGAGGAATCGCCATACTGTTTTCCATAATGGTTGAACTAGTTTACAATCCCACCAACAGTGTAAAAGTGTTCCTATTTCTCCACATCCTCTCCAGCACCTGTTGTTTCCTGACTTTTTAATGATTGCCATTCTAACTGGTGTGAGATGGTATCTCATTGTGGTTTTGATTTGCATTTCTCTGATGGCGAGTGATGATGAGCATTTTTTCATGTGTCTGTTGGCTGTATGAATGTCTTCTTTTGAGAAATGTCTGTTCATATCCTTTGCCCACTTTTTGATGGGGTTGTTTGTTTTTTCTTGTAAATTTGTTTGAGTTCTTTGTAGATTCTGGATATTAGCCCTTTGTCAGATGAGTAGATTGCAAAAATTTTCTCCCATTCTGTAGGTTGCCTGTTCACTCTGATGGTAGTTTCTTTTGCTGTGCAGAAGCTCTTTAGTTTAGTCATATCCCATTTGTCAATTTTGGCTTTTGCTGCCGTTGCTTTTGGTGTTTTAGACATGAAGTCCTTGCCCATGCCTATGTCCTGAATGGTACTACCTAGGTTTTCTTCTAGGGTTTTTATGGTATTAGGTACCTAATATTTTCTAAAAAGTTTTTATATAAAACCTCAACTCAAGACCCAGGAATTCTTACACAATTATTAGTAATGTTGCATTTCTTTTTATTACTCCACAAGAATAACCAAAATGTTATATTCATAGAGAGGACCCTGTCACCATGTTGTCTAAGTGCCATGTAGCCTATTATATATACTTCAGTGTTCAAGTTGAATAAGAATGTCACAATTCTTACTTTCACCATCAGTGCATTCCTGATACATAAAATACTTTGCTTCTACCCTGCCAGAATGAAAGAATAGCATCTAGAAGGGAAGCCCTCTACCTTGTTGGTTGTGAGGAAATTCAGAGACCCATAGGTGAAAATGATAGGTCTTGGATTTTGAGACACCTGTCTCTTTCATAGTTTTTTGTTGTTGTTATTTTGCATTTGAGGTTTTGGGACACAAGTCTCTTTCATAGTTTTTTGTTATTTTGCATTTGAGGTTTGAAATGTCCACTGGCCATGCCAAGTGGAGGCTTGAGGCAATTGTAAAAAAGACTGGGGAGGAATATATGCAAACAAAATGCATTGCAGAAATATAGCCAAGCATTTCAGGCAATAACAGTGAGTTGTGGATTTACTTTTGCTTGAATTGGATAATTTCTTCATCGTTTTAATATTTGATTTGCCAGTAGAGACTTGGCAAGAGAATATTTATTTCAACAGTGACTTCTGTGTCACATAGAAATATAATTAGTTTGATTATAATAATCTCTGTTAAGTAAATAAGATAATTCATTTGGAAATAAGTCTTTTTTTAAGAGCATTGGTGAGGCATATATTATCCTGAAATTGTATTCCTGGTTAATTCAAGCTTTAAATTTTAAAATTAGTTAATGGTAACCTGATTTCACCTATTTTCATGTTGAAACTGTTGTTTGACCTATCATTATAGTTAGAAATTACTGTCAATAACGATAATCAAGACCTCTGTCTTCAGAATACCCAAATATGTGTAATAACTTGTGGTTGGCACAGATTAAAGTTGCCCACATGTAGCCTTAATGTCATTGGTTAGAGAAGTGTAAAGTTTAGAAATACATGAGTTCTGTCCAACTCATGACAATGGAAACAATCGAATAAATGTGAAGAGCAGAAGAAATGAAATATTAGCCCTAAAAATGGAAATTACTAAAATAGGAAAACTAAACAGATATGGTTATCAAAGCAAAATCTGTTTTGGAAAAGATTAATGAGATACATACACTTCTGGCTAGACTGACCTACGAAAAAAGAGAAAAAAACAATATTTTTTATAAGATGGGGTTACTATGAAAGATAGAAATACAAATGTAAACTCTAAAAGTTCAAATTTCCTAAATGCAAAAAGGTAATAAAAGCTGTAAAGATCAACCAAAAGAGAACAAAACAAGAGGAAAAATTATAGCACAAATTAATATGATGAATTAAAATATGTCAGTCATATAAATAAATATGAACAGGCTAAACTCACCTGTTAAAAAAAATGTTTTTCAAATTGGCACATAAAGCAAACACAACTCTATACTGTATATAGAGAAATATCAAAAATGTAAGGATTCCAATAATCTAAAAATAGAGATATGAACACATATTTACCATTAAAATGGAAAAAATAAGAAAACAGAAACTTGCAATCCTGTCATCAAATTAGAATTCAGGATAAAAAGTAATAAATGAGACAGAGAAAGATACTTCATAGTGCTGAAAGTCACAATCCAAATTAAAGATAAAATAGTTATGAATATGTACCAAATAGTAGCAATTACCTATATAAAGTAGGAACTATAGAAAGTGCAAAGAAAATAAATAGAAATGCATAATTGATAGAAGATTTCAACACACTACTCTCAGTACAAGACAAGTAATGTGGACCATTAATTAATTAATTAATAATCTAAATTGCAAAAGCAATAAGGCATCCTAGACACCATATACTGATAATAGAAAATATAATTTCTTCTCAAGAACACATTTAACTTTTTCAAAAATTTATGCTATATTACAGCACTCTCCAAAATGATCAATGGGTTTCATAAAGTACAAATATTACAAACCAAACTATATATGTAATCACAGTGCAATAAAACTAGAAATTAAGTTACGAGCCATAAACAAAACAAAATAAAAAGATCCTTCCACCTGGAAATTTAAAAGCCTTCTTTTAAACAAATCTTGGTGCAAACATAGACATACACACAAATTACAGAATCCCTGAGAAATAATAGTAATGAAAGCCCTACATACTAGAATCTATGGAATACATTTAAAGCAATGATCAGAGGAAATTTACAGTACTAAAAACCTACATCAATAAAAATAAAAGAATGAAAACAAAGTAATTAAATTTCTTACTCAAAAAGGTAAGAAAAACAAAGTAAACCAAAAGAAAGAAATAATAAAGATTAAATTAGAAATTAGTGAAGTAGAAAACATATAGTTAATTAATTAACATCATGTATTTTTAAAAATCCAAAAAAGAAAACAAATCACTAATTTGAAAAATCAAGCAAATAAGAATTAACAAGAGGGAAATAATTATTGCTACAAAAGGAAAAATTGTAAGAATCTACTTCGTACACACTTTTGCAAATAAACTGGAAACCTAGATTATGTGGATAATTTTTAAGAAAATACAGTTTACAAAAACTGACCTGGTAGAGATAGGAAGCTTAAACAGACCAATTTACATCATAAAAATAGAAAAAGTTATCAAGAAACTACTCCTAGTAAAAGTACCTAGTTCAGGTGGTTTCACAGAGCAATTTTACTATACTTTTAGAGGACAGATAGTCCTCATGAGACATGCATTTAAAATGAAGGAAAATGTCCAATTTTTTTATGAAGCAAGTAGAACGCTGGTCCCATAAAAAAATTACTGGATCAATATCACTCATGAATATTAATACAAAACCTCTAAATAAAATATTCAACAGAGCCCAAAGTCATACTATCATAGTATATAAAAAAGTTATACACCATAACCAACTGGAGTTTTTGCCAGGAATGTACTATACTTTTATATTATTCATTCTGCATTCTACAATGTGTTTAAGATCTGTGTCAGGTAGGAGAGCTACAGAGCTCAGCTTGCTATCAGGTGATTTGCCTGTAGTTGTTCTTTTCTTGAATTTTAATTACCAGTGCCTACCCCAAGGTCCAAATTTTTTTCCAAATCTCAGTATGAATCACAATTAAAATTCAATTATTTCATGACTGCTATCCTGAGATACGAGTCTCTAAAATTTGGCAACAGTGAGATTTCTCAAAAGGCATCAGTTATAATAATTATCAGAAAATTAAGTTTATTCATTTCAAAGCAAGTTTTTAAAGATCTCCATGCCAAAGAAAGACTGGGAGTAATTGAGTTGCTATGTGGTTAGGAACATTATCTTATCTTATAAATATTGGACTAAAATGGAAAGTGTTAGGAAAATATACTTTCATTTAGTATAGTCCTTGGACTGCTTTTTGAAGAATTTATCTAAGTCTTAGGATCTAACATCATCAACAAATTAAACTGGAAATATTCTAAACAAACATCAACCTAATTAGATATCTGATCAACTGATAACTTTGAAGCTTTATTGTTCATTTCCTTGGGAGGTATAATAAAAATTTGTTGATTTTCAAGAGTTGTACCTATGACATGGCGAATCACAGCAAATGTGCTCTAATTCAGCAATTTGGGGTCCTATTTGTTGCTGTTTGCTGAGCAATAACTTTGGAAGTAGGTTGGAAGTTAGTGGAAGAGGTGATTTAACCTGGTGAATTTAATAAGATTTAATAAGAATTTAATAAGATTTATACACGTAATCAGTTATCATACCTACCACCAAGCTTACCACAAAGCAAAGCATGATTCATAGGACTGCGTGTTTTCCATTTTTATATGAGCCCATTAGGATGGTTTTTGGTGACCTAATTTCCCTTCAGAGTTGTTCTTGATGTTACCATAAATCTACTTTTATCTATATAATACCACTGGGCACAGAAGGAAACGGAATAACCACTGTAGTTAGCCCAAAGACAATCACCCCTGAAGAATGACTCTAGAATCACCCAGTCACATAAAGATTGCTCTACATCTTGACATTTGCTGCAAATTTCTGCAACAAACTTGGAAATAAGATAACAATTGAACTAATCTGCATTGCTCTGATTAGTGGTTCATCCTAGTTGTGTATAAAATAAGGCAAAATGACAAAAGGTGAAGTCACACAATATTCATTTGTCTCTGTGGATAGCTTGTTTGTGCTTATAAAGTAAAAACAATAAATATTTTTGACCACTAACTGACAGATACAATGCCAGACAGGTTGGTAGGCAAGCTTTATCTCTTGGGTTGAAAACCATTTACTTATGTTAAATGATTCCTGTAATGGACATTGGTGTTCCTCAGATCCCCTCGGTCTGATTTTTTTTTTTTTTTTTTTTATGATTCTAGGCAACCCTCTTTCAGCCTTCATATACTTTTCTCCCAATATTTGACACCCAAGAGACTCCTTGGGATCTGAAATCAGTTTGTTGCAAATCGTCTTGTTGCCTGGGAGTTTACTTCCCCTACCCACTTCCCCAGGGGGGCCTTGGCCAGTGACAGGTTTGTGGAAAAGTATGAAAGCTCAGACCCCTTATTCCTGTCAGGACAGCAGGAATAGAGTTCCCCTTTACAATCAACTGGTCTCAAAGGACTTTGCCTGAAATCTGAGATTGCACCTTGACTTGTTCTCTTCATAGTCCCTGCTCATTTTTCTGTAACTCTTAACTGGTTTCTTCCACCAACATTTCCTTTATCAATCACTTGCACATTCATTCTCATCTTATAGTCTGCTTCTGGGGAATTCAACCTGAAATACCACTTCCATCCCAAATTTAAAAACTTTAAAAATATGCAAAACTCCCACTAATTACCTAGAAACAGAAATAATTTAAAATTATCTAAAGACTCATTCAAAAAGCAAGTAATTACAATTTCTTTGAATAGGTAATTGTGGGAGACAAAATGAGTCAGTGGGTCGTGATGTCCATCAAGAAAGAATTAATCTTAATATGATATCATTCCTTCTGCACATAATTATATGTGGGTGTGGGACATTGGAAAAATATACCAGATTTTTTTCAAGGGTAGAAGCAGGAGAAAGAAGAAGATGGATGTATACAGAAAGAGAATTTAATAAGCTCTTTTAAAAATCCAACAAGAGAAAAATATGAGGATGGACAAAATAATAAAATCATTTTTATTCCCTCCAGACTTTCCATTATCTTTCTTTCTCACTCCATTTTAGGAGAGCCATCTTTTTACAGTGTTTATATGGTATAAATCTGGAGAGTAAAAACAAGAAATAAATTATAAAACACTTTATAAAAACGTTAAAATCCTGAAGACAGCCAAAAGAAGTGGATTGAATGATGTATTTTAATTAATCTACTAAGCAGGACTTTAGCTCTTACTTCTGGAGATAGAGGAAAAAGGCAGTAAAGTCTAAGTGCACAAAGGGGAAATAGTTGCTTAAACACAGAAGACAAACCTGGACACTCATTGTTAAGAACACAGAATATCATATTGCCCTGCTTGAATAAAGGCATTATTAGGTCAAGAAATGGGTCTGTTGTGCCCATCACTGGAACACTGTAAGTAACCTATACATACTTGTTGAATGCATTATCTTATTAATTAATCATATTAAAAGCATAATCCTAGCTTATTTATTTACAAAGGATATGTACCCAATGATTTAGCACAGAGCAGGTACTCAAAAATATATTTTGAATAAATAAAACTCAAATATCAGAAATGGGACACATGGCCTCTGAAGTATAATTTCATTCATAGGAATGATGGAAACAAATGTTTGAAATCATGACTGCTTTGGAAAATTTGAGATGTATGGTTCTAATCAGCTCAGTTTATCAAAAAAGAAAACATATTTTTTCCCCAAAACCTACAGAAAAGTACTCTGTATTCAATCTTACGCCTGAAAAAGGCCTAATATTGACTTTCTATCTTCCCATTTAGCCTAAATAGTTAATAGTAGCAGGAATGGTTATTATAACACACCTAAGTTCTAGGAATATTTTAAAGATGATAGAGTTAACATAATTTCCTAGATAGCTTTGAGACTAAGTGGAATGAGGCCTATTTAGAATATGGCAAAGGAACGATGCAAGACAGTGGCTTTGTAATATACAATATCTAATCTTGCTCACACAAAATATCAAATAAATGGAGAAGAAGAGGCATATTAGGCATGAAGTAGCAGCAAGAGAATTAAGAGTGAAGGTACATTCTTAAAATTTTCAGAGAAATCTTGGGGCGTAAAATGATCTATGAGATTTAAAGTGCATTTCTTTCTTCTCCTTCTGAGTGTCCATATTCAGCTACCTACTCCCTAATTTCCCTTGGCAGGTTCCAGATCTAAGTGTTTTTTTTACCATTTAGATGCTTTTTACTGGATATATAGACTCCTCTCTAACAGTATACACATTGTCCCAGTCAGAAGAGAGTTAGAGAGTTCAACAGTCAACTCACTGACAAAACAGTAACATTTTCTTCATTAACATAATGTGGTATGAGTCTCGTGAATGAAATTCAATCTCAGCGGAGACCTACTCTAGCCCAGAAAAATATATTCTCTCTCTCTCCTCTCTCTCTCTCTATATCTGTCATCCCCATTTTTAAAATTAGGAAACTGAATTGTGATATTATTAAGTAATATAGTCACACAGAATATTTCATACCAACCCTGGGAGGTAGTTCCTATCACTATTGTATGGATAAAAAAAGCTGGCTCTCAAACAGGATATGACATTTTTGTACTTTTCCAGGGTTTATGATATCTGTTCCAACTCAAATATCTTTGCCATATCAGATGGCATTTTTAAAAAGGCTATTGTGTAAGTGGCTTATTAAAAAAAAAAAAAACCTCTATTATTAAATTTTTCTTCTCTTTAAATAGGCAACACTGTCCCTTGTTTAGTGAAAATTGGTACTAGAACTAATTAATTCCTTCTCGAATAATTCAATTAATATGCTTGACTTTTTATTTTTAGAGAATTACAATCTTCAATACTGACTTCCCGCCAGCAAGAAGAAAACAGAAAGGAAAAAGCATACGAAGGAGTGGAGGAAACAAATTGTATATCCAGGGCATACCTGAAGGTGAGAGTCACTGTTAACCAAACTGCCTGGGCTACCAGGTAGAGATTTTTCTCCATAGAAGCTGAAATCATTCATTGATCCTTTCTAGTCTTGAGAGACAGTGTTTGCAAGAATCAAGGAAATGGACAACAAGAGACCTAGACATATTTTAGCATTTAGGTCTATTTTTTCTCCTTTAATTGGACAAAAACATTCTTACTCTTAAGAAATACTTTACCATACATGCCAATTGGATGAACATCAAGTCACAGAATAAAAACAGCTATTGTGGGTCAATCAGCAGAATACCACCGAAATCTTGAATGTGTCTTCCAAATGCAGCTAATAGTGAACATATGTATACTGCTCTCGGCAAAAGTTAAAAATTAATCACACCAAAATTAAGAAAAAAATTTATTTAAGGAAAAAATTATTCTAGTTAGTGAGGTCAGATTTTTTCAGCTCAACCTAAATTATTGCTACCAACTCTCAGCTGTGTTATTTCATGTTAGTGTGTGGGAAAGAAAGGGTGTATGCTATTGCTTTGTTACTGTTGCAAAAGCAAGCACTTCTTTAAAAAATACAGAATAATTACAGAAGAAAATAGCAAAAAAAGAATGAAAATGAGAATCTTCCCTTCCCTTTACAAAAAAAAAGAGAAAAACTATGAGAGTGACTATAAAACACTCAAGCAGTGTAAAAAGGTGATCCTTTTAACAAGTACCTATACTGAGTCCTGACATAACAGCCTATAACTGGGTCCTTTTAGATTTCACAGTAGGGGAAATAGAAGTTAGGTACAATTAGAGGAGATGTATATATGGTGTGGTGATCATGTCAGGAACATCACAGACACTTCTGAAACTAGCAGATAAAAGATTTCTAATCATGACAGTGCACAGCCATTATAGGTAAGAATGCTTCTACAACTGAACTTGATCATGCCAGGAGACCAGACCAGGGTTTCCCTAGGTCCAAGTATTTGGTTCACAAGATTCAAATGCCTACCTTTTGTGTTGTTTAGATAGTCAATAAGATTTAAGAGAAAATAGATGAAATAGCCACTCAAACCACAAAGCCATTGGAAAATAGTTCCTTCTTTGAATATTTAGCTTGTTTCTGTCTTGTTACTCCCCATAGACATAACTAAGTCTGTTAATTCACTTTTGAAAATGTATTTAATAACCCAAAGGTGGGCAGGACACCAACACATGACCACAAGAGCAATTCAGTCTTGACAAAACAGGCGAAATGACTGTGATTTATTTATGTTTAATGTGACTCTTAGGTAACTTAAAAGCCAACAGTACATTAGTGTCTAAGAACACGAAAGTTCAGCATATGTCTTTTACCTAATGAGCTGGTGATTTTTTATATAATTTTTATGTTGTTTCCCTCTTTTAATTGAACATTTGGAAGAAAATTAAAGTTGATGATGTTAGCATGTTCATTAAATGGAAAACTACATTATTTTATGGGACTTATTTTTAGGAAAAAATTATTATTTATTTATTTTTATTTATTTATTTATTTATTTTTGAGATGGAGTCTCATTCCGTCACCCAGGCTGGAGTGCAGTGGTGCGATCTCCACTCACTGCAAGCCCTGCCCCCTGGGTTCACGCCATTCTCCTTCCTCAGCCTCCCAAGTAGCTGGGACTACAGGCGCCCACCACCACGCCTGGCTAATTTTTTTTTGTATTTTTAGTAGAGACGGGGTTTCACCATGTTCTCCAGGATGGTCTCGATCTCCTGACCTCATGATCCGCCCGCCTCGGCCTCCCAAAGTGCTGGGATTACAGGCATGAGCCACTGCGCCCGGCTGGAAAGAATTATTTTTAATTTTATTGCTACTTACTTTGTATTTGCTACAAAGGAGAAATGGAAGGTATTTGTTGAATTATAATGCTAACTTTCTCCCCCAAGTGCTAATCTTTTCTCTTCTAAATGATAAATTGCTCAATTTTTATATATTACCTCCTGTATTCCTTCACCACATGTTCCTTTTTCTTCCTGCTACTCATATCCTTTTTCCAAGAAATAAACAAAAACCTCATTAGGTAGGTCCAAAGCCAAACTATGTCTTTAAGTGCATTTATACATGTAGTCTTGCTAATTGTCATGAAAGATTAGTCTTTAGGTGGCCAGGCAAATCTTCTCTTCTTCAACATCTCCTTTGTGTCCTTTGGGCTCCTGCTTTCTTCAGATGTACAGAGCCCAGCATCAGTTTTTACAACACCTCATTCTGTATTCCAGCTTAGTCTGGGTTTGGATGACAGCTGAGAGTGGCTAGAAGCATGACAAAGCTCTGCCATATGGAAAGATTTCTATTTATGTAGACACCTTCTCTGAGTTAAACTCATTATGGTGCAGTCTGAAGGACAAGAATTTAACAAGACAGCAACATGACTACTGTGGAAATTCTGTCAACCTTAACAGGCCAATTTCTGCCTCACTATCCCACCTACTCATACATCTGGCAGAAATCCACCCCTACTAAGTGATATGGGGCAAGTTCCTTGACTGCTCTAAGCCTTCTTTTTCTCATCTGTATAATGAGCACAGTAGTAGGGTCTTACCTTATCAGGCTTATTTTTTTAAAATTTTGTCTTGAAATAAATTGAAAATTACAGAAAAGTACAAATAACTCCTGCATTCCTTTTACCCAGGGTTCTAATTGTTAATATTTTCTTTCATTTGCTCCATTTCTTCCTCCCTCCTTTCTCTGTTCCTCTGTCTCTCTGTCACCCATTATTATGTATTTTCTGAACCCTTTGACAGCCACCTCCCATGTAATGTCCCATCACCTGAAAACATTTCATATGTATTTCCCCATAACAATGACACTCTGCTACATAACCAGTATAAATTCCTCCAAATCAAGAAATCAACATTGATATAACACTAACATCCAGCACAGACTCCAATTCAAAGTAAAGACTAGGAGTACATCTTCAATGGCCTGATTTCCTGCCTACCTCACTGCTCTTCACCCACATTCCCTGCAGCTGGGGATCACTGATCAATCACCTGCATCTGAAGCGCCCTTCAGGCATCGGGGCCCAATTCCATACCTAAACATTGAGATTATGAACAGTCTGAATTCGGTAACTTGAAACTTTGTCTTGAGTCCAGCTTTCGGCCTAGCTCTATTTAAAGTTCTCACATTTGTGACCAAGCTCATTTACTTTATCTTCCTATGTTTGAGGCCCCATCCCTAGGGTTGGAGTCAGAGATAGCTTTCAATATTTTTGTTTAATAGTGAAAGCCTTTAAATGAAATTACATTGAATCACTACATCTATGTACACAGAGATATTTGGGTTGGAAATTTGATTATTTCATTTCCTAGCCATCAGAGATTATTTTGCCTATTTACGTCTCAGTTGCCTCATTTGTAAAATGAAACACCAGCTAAGGCAAAGCATTGAGGTTAAATGGCACAAATATGTGAAAAAAATTTTTGTTAGTGCCCTGATAATTGACTCATTTCAAGGAAACTTATTCTCACTAAGTAGTGGCACAAAATCTGATGTAAAAACAAGAATGCAAATTTATTACTTTCTTATGGTTCAGTAGCCAAGGAGATCCCATCCTACTTGGTCAACCCATTATATTCCCCATAGGAAACGTATTTGGGAAACCAAATTATAATAGCTGATTCCTTAGTAAGCATGAGGCCAACCTTATCACACTGGCCATTTTGATCTTCTTACCATAATTTCTAATAACATTTATATTCTCTACAAGGCCAGAATTTTCAATTTCAACTTTCTAGATCCTTGTTGGTGTTGCTCAAGGAAACTCCTTCTTCTAGCTTGACAAGCTTTTTATCTTTGGGTTCTTATTTTTAAGCATTTATAAAGTCTTTTTTCCTTAATACATTATCATATTGGTTCTTTTAATATGAATTATATTGTGATACCTCCCCAGTAACCTTGATGGTGTTTGGGAGTTACTAAATCCCTTTTCATTATTGTAGGACAAACTTGTTGTTAACAGAGAAGCCAAAGCATTTTGAAGAGCCATCATGTAAATTTTTATTTGGTGTAACAGTCAAAGTCATGCAGAATTATGCCAGATAATCAATTTCTTAGAATTGAACAAAACGATATATACCTAATCATGGTAGACAGAGCCTAGGGTTGTCCCTGTAATTCCTGCCTCCAGATATTCTCGCCTTCGTGACATCTCATCTTTTTGAGTGTAAACAGGACTTGTAATTTGTTTCTAACCAATAGAACACAGCAAAACTAATGAGATGAATATGATTATGTGCACATGATTATGTTATATAAGGTTGTAACTCCAATTTGCTGAGAAACTGTCTCCTGTGCTGGGTTTGAAGAAGCCAGCTGTCATGGTGTGAGCTGGCCGAATGCACGAGTCACATGGTAAGCCCTCAGTGACCTCTGGCCAAAAGCCAGCAAGAAACCGAGCCCCCCACCCCCAACTCCAGCAGCCTACAAGGAACTGAATACTGCCAACAACCATCAGAAGTTAGAAGTAGATCCTTCTTTAGTTGAGCCTCATAAAACTGTAGCCCTAGTTGACCCCTTGATTGTAGCCTTGTGAGACCTTAAAGCAGAGGATCTAGCTAAGCTATTCATGGACTCCTTCCCTACAGAAACAGTGGGAAAAATCAATAGATTCTGTTTTAAGAAACTGAGTTTGTGGTAATTTGTTCCACAGCCATAGAAAACTAACACATTAGACTTCCATTTTTAATGCAGTATGAGTTTCCGCACAAGTCATGAAACTTCCACTAGATCTTAAATAAATGCTTCTATAGAAAACCTCTTTTACACATGTTCAACTCTCCCATAATTCAGTTTGTGGGGTGATGCCAGGAGAGCTAGAGAGTGAATTCGTATGTTTAAGACTCTAGGAGATAATCCAATGACATGCTTCTCTCCCATCAGTCTGAGCCCTGCCATTGGTTTGCAGACAACATCCAATGTTGCCATCTTCTTATCTATCCAGGAATTTATACCTTTGCCTCAAGCATAGAGCAAGACAATATATATATATATAAATATATATAATCAATCATAGGTAATTAATTCTGTCCCTTCTGAGTTGAGTTTTGATAGTTTTTATTCCAGGGAGCAATCTTTTTCCAAGGTCTTCCCTCCAAATGGATAAATGCAAGTTCAACCAAGTGAAGGAAAGGAAGAAAGTTATAAGAACAAGTTCAGAGTGCTAATCCCCATGGTGTGAGGGCACATGATGTGAAATGAAAGCAGTGGTAGTACACGATAAAGCTAAGTAGTTAAGATGAAGTCAGATGATGCAAAATTTTAATAGAGCACATTCAAGATTTAGCTGCTTAACCTAGGAACAATGAGAATATGCTGAAGGGTTTCAGGAGTGTGGGGGAAGTAGTATGATCAAAACAGCCTTTTGAAAAGATGAGTCTGGGCTGGGCGCTGTGGCTCACACCTGTAATCCCAGCACTCTGGGAGGCTGAGGCAGGCAGATCACCTGAGGTTGGGAGCTCGAGACAAGCCTGACCAACATGGAGAAACCCCGTCTCTACTAAAAATACAAAAATTAGCCCGGCAAGGTGATGCATGCCTGTAATCCCAGCTACTCGGGAGGCTGAGGCAGGAGAATCACTTGAACCCAGGAGGCGGAGGCTGCGGTGAGCTGAGATCGCACCATTGCACTCCAGCCTGGGCAACAAGAGTGAGACTCTGTCTCAAAATTAAAAAAGGAAAGGGGAGGGGAGGGGAGGGGAGGGGAGGGGAGGGAAGGGAAAAGAAAAAGAAAAAGAAAAAGAAAAAGAAAAAGAAAAAGAAAAGAAAAGGAGTCTGGCCCAAATGGAGAGTATTGTAAAAACATAGAGAACAGGAGGTGATTGAAGCAATCTTATGAGAGATTCTGATAGCCTGGATTAGTATGGTAACAATGAAAACTGAGAAGAGATGGAGATAATTGGACAGAGGTTCCTAAAGTTATAACTCACTATTATTTCTTAGACATTTCATCTCCCCCATCTTGGAAACATTTTCCGATTTAATTGTAATTTGCTGGAAGAATTTTCCATTTCTTCAGAAAGGGTGCATGGCTAATATACGTTCTGGCCCTTGCATGTGTGAAGCAGTATCAACATTACCCTCATAAGTAAATGAGTACATGGACTCAGGCCGCTACATGTTTCTCTCAACATTTTATAAATGAGATACTTCCAGTTTTATATAGCAGAAATGTTTCCCTGTGATTATCTGCCTTTTTTGTACATACTTAGTTATTTCTGTTTTGGAAGTTTCCATGATATTTTATTGTGATATTTCACCAGATAGGTCTAGGAGTGTATATTTTGTTCATTAATCCTATTTGGTACCCAATGAACACTTTTTATCTGAAAACTTGATTACTTTTAAAGCTCAGATAAGTTTTCTTTCTCAAATTTCTTGAGTTATTGCTTCCCTCTCTTCATTTCCCTTCTCTCTTTCTGGAAATTCTATTCTTGGCATACATCTCTTGGCTTGTTCTATATTTTCTTTTTTTACTCATAATTTCTATTTCTTTATGTTTATTTTTCTTTTTTAGATAGTTTCTACATTTGAACTTTCAAATCACTTATTCAGTTTTCAGTAGTGCTGATTCCAAGTTCTTCACAGTTTTGGAATCTTTAAACCTAGAAAATCATTTTTTTCCAAAACCTTTTGCTTTCTCAAAATTTCTTTATTTTATTTTTCAATAATTCTCATTATGGGTTTTTAAAGTTTTTTTTTCTAATGTTATGACTCCTTTCCTTTGAAGTACTATGTCTCCTTAACTCATCTGTGAATTATTTGTCCATTCACATCAGCAAGTTTAGTAATCTCAAAACTTTCATAGGTGAGATTGTTGGAGACTGTCGGGCTGTAGTGGCTTTACAGAAGAATACGATAAAAAGTGTTTCATTAACCACTGGTAAAACAACTGGATTGATTGTTGCTGAGGACCTTACTATTCACTCTTCTCCAGGCATGAGCTTTGAGTGGCTCACCTTTTATTGGCCCATTGGAAGGGGATTAATTCATAGCAGCAGTTCCCCTCAAGGGTGGTGAGAATCCATGGGACCAGTAGGGTATCTCAGGGATACAGTGGTTAGCAGGTAGAAATGGTTCATCTCCATGGTTTTAGGCAATCCCTAGAATCTCTTGGCTGCCCTCTTAGAGAGCCTTGAAGTCAGAGCTCCTTACTTCTTGCTGCATCAGGAAGAATGGTCTCTTTCCTCCTGGTAATTGAAATAATGCTGCAGAGAAGGTACATTATCCTCCTAGCCTGGTTTCAGTAAGGCCATCTGGAAAGTCTAAAGATTCCAGATATATGGGATCCCCTACAGGGTTCTACAGTGAAATAGGATAATCTCTATACCACCTTCCCAACCCCTTCCACCCTGAAGACACACACACACATACACACACACTCTCATTTACTGGTGATTCCCTCCAGCAGGAGGTTAGAGGAAACAAGGAGTGAAAAACATTTTCTCAGGCTGTCATCTTAACAGAATCCTTCCTCTTGGTAGTTTTAAAATTTAAAAAAAAATTATACAGAAATCTCCCTGAAGATAGAAATGATAGGTGATTTTCTAAAGTAAATTATATGAAGATCATGTTACTCAACTCCAATACGTATTCCTTAAAAATACTAATGACATTCTAAACACGATTCATAATTGGTAAGTGGGTGAGTCAAGGAAAAAATACATACCTTGGAACTAACAACTAAGAAATATGGTCACATTAGCACCAGAAATTGATTTTTTTTCTCAAGCTGTTTGCCAATTTTGTATTGATTAGTCACTGTCCTTGAAAATCAAGCTACTATTGATCCATATCAAGTACCTAAACTCTTCAAGAAATATTTGTGGATTTTGATGAATTACAAAATAGAATAAGAACATGACAGACTGGTCTATGCAATTTTCATTATTTACGTTTCTGAAATAACTCTGTGCATCTTTCTTTCCTTGTCAACTGATATCACCTAGATAATGAAACCCTTCTGATTTCCAAAATATTTCTGGGCTTTGTGAGTGGTTTGGGATAATTTCATGACAAACCATCTCAGGAGATGCTTGACCTATCTTAAGGTCTTGAATGCCCTAGATTTTTAGTTGATCAATAGAAACACTCTTGAAGATGTACAGTTGAAAATATAAAGTACTTAAGCTCATAATTTTTTTTCTTCTGCAAATGTAATTGTCTCCCATTTTAAGAAAAAGTACTTTGAGAAAATAGAAAAATTGAACACTGCTGATTTTTGGATATAGAAATAAAAACTGAGGACACTCTAAATGAAGTCAGAAAGAAGGAGTGATAGAAATGAGGACAAGAGGTATGTTTGCAAGATTAATTGGCTCACTACTATTGCTAAAAGCATATAGAATATCACTAAATGTTAAGTAAGGAAAATTACCAAACCACCTAAAGCATTTTGTGGGAGAGTCAAAGGCCCATAAAACTGAACTGAGAGAATCTACTTTGCCCTTCTTCGAATACAAATAAAATGGAAGTTTTTCTCTTTCTTTTCTACATTTGAATGAGACTACAGAGGCTCAGGTGGCCTTGAGAGCCTTGGAACTGAGATTATTATGTAGAGATGGCAGCTAAAGAAGTATCAACCTGAGGTTCGACTGAATTGGTTTCTGTCCACAGGACCCCATATTATTTATCCCAATATGGTTTCAAAATTCTTTGCTTCCCTGCAAAGTAGATGTTCCCTAAGATTACCTCCTGCCTACCAGGCTGAGTGTCTATTAGTCGAAATGTTTTGTAATAGTTGCTGCTTCCATTTTTGCTCAGCTGCATTCAGAAAGGGAGGGAGACTGGGTAGCTGGAGTGGATTTAGGAAGCACTGGGCTGTATCTCATTGACATGTGCTTTAGGAAATGGCTTTGAGTGGTTCCCACTTGTCCTGATTATAAATGTCTGCTGCCATACTGGGGACTAGTACTCTGTTAAGAACCTGGCAAGGAAGATCCCTGACCTGGAACTCTATTTTTAAAGAGTTTCATATGGATTCTCCCATAACTATACTCTACTATACAAGATAGAGTCCACAGGGTCAAGGGGTCTGACAATTCTAATTAGAACCAGGATTTCCAGATTTTTATGAAGAACATTTGTAAAGATAGGAGTATAAAATATATTTTAATTAATAGTTTGTTAGTTTGGTTTATAAGATTTATATGTTTGGGTAAACCGTGTGTGGGTGTTCATTTGTACTCTTCACCTGGACCCTACAAATGTTAGGAGCAGGCCTATTTGTCACTATTCCTTTAAGGCAAAAGAAGATGTCACCTGACCAATTCCTGGTCCAAAGCCAGTGCTGCTCCTCTCCCAAATCAGAATAAAGCATTCAGCTGTCCTGCCTCTCCCACTAATTAACTGTGGGACCTTGGCATGTCACTTCTTCTGGGTATCAGTTTTTCCATCTGTGAAATGAGGAGGTTGGGCAAGATAAGCTAAAGAATTTTTTTCCAGTGTTTTCGGAAGTAAGAGTGGCAAAGAGTAGACAACTATTTTTGGCTTTATCAGGCTTAATGGGGCCTTGAAATCCTTTTGAACCAAGGCTTCTATGGGTAAAGCAGAGTGGACCCTCCATACACATTTTTCTCATGAGTGTGCAGTGGAGTTGCTCTAAGTCTCATCAACTTGTGCATATGAAAATGAACTTGATAACATTTATAACTCCAGTTTCACCAGTTTCTATGTATATGCTTAAGGCAAGGGCCTCCACCCTCCTCAAAATTTCACTCAGCTAGTTATGGGCATCCCTGGATTGTTATAAGCGAATTTCTTAATAGTTCTTAGGGTTTTCCACCCAAGGATGTCATAGTAGTGTCTGCTGGAGACATCCTTTCTCCTTGAACCACCACATTGCACCTTTAGCCTCTGTGCATGACAAACAGAATGGATGGTGGGGCCAATGCACCATTTTCCAATGCCACCAAGACTGTGGTACTGCAGAATGAGCTGCAGCCAAGCCATACACCATATTGACAAGGAGGAGTGCCCCTCTTTCATTCTTTTCATTTTATTTTCTAATTTGTTCCTGGGATAGCAAAGCAGGGGAGAGTATGCTCCACTGTCTCACAGTCACATGTGAAAACAAGGTTTCTCTCAACAGCTCTCAGAAACAGATTCAAGGATCACACAACAGACCTTGACACCGGCCTCAAAATCCCCATGTCTCCCCAGATGCTGAATGTCATCAGACCCACATGAACATCAATCAGGCACAGGCCCATGGATTACTGGCTCACTAACTTAGCAGATATACCAGATATGAGAATACAACTAAGACACAACAAATCAGTGAATGAATTAATGAATAAGATCCTAGGAAAATGATGAAGGACAGCGATACTGTACTAAAGTACCCATTTAGTAAAGCGATACTAAAGTACTAAAGTAAGTATAGTGATACAGATGAAATCAGATATCATTTCAGAAATTCAATTAGATGCACATTGTTTATGGATATTAGCTGATTGTTTTAGGCCTTAGTGAATGCGTCTTGCATTTTTGGCAATCTAGTAAGCTAATAATTAATATTCACTGAGTACTTGTGATATGCCAGAAACTGGGCTACGCATTTATATGCAGTATCTTATTTATTCATTTAGGTCAGGGGCTAGAAGAATTTTTCTGTAAAGGGCCAGACAGCAAATTGTTTTCAGTTGTATAAGCCATTATGTGTCTGTCACACTATTCCGCTCCAAAAGCTAAAGTGTAAACAATTGTGTGTGTCTATGTCCCAATAAAACTTTCTTTACAAAAATAGGTTGCAGGCTGAATTTGGCCCACAAGCCATCATTTGCTGACTGCTGCTTTATGGAATTCATGAGGATGGTACTGCTTACATCTTTGTTTAACAGTCAAAGAGATTGAAACATCTAAAGGGAGGCTAGGCAATTTGCCCAAGGTTTTAGACACTAAGGAGGGGAACTGGAATCAGAACACAAGCAGTCTGATTCCAGAACCCATACTCTTTTGTATAGAGTCATTTCTGGTACCTGGCAGTAATTTGAAGACCATACTTAGGTGAGAAAGTTGATAACTGGGACGTGCCTGTGAACCTGCTTTGTGTGTGGGCTTAAGGTTTCCTTCCTTATCATCATTGTTGGCACAGAGCTTGATACATGCTGATTATGTCAAAGAAAAAAAATCTAGTAATAAATGAAAAGCCACTTTCTTGATTTTCTAACCATCAACTCATGCTTTGCAATCTCAAGAAAGCATAATGTATGTTCCATGCTAACAACCTGTAATAAGAGAATTTCAGTGTTCATAGACTTCTTAATTGCTCTAATATGGTGATCTCAATTCCTACTCATTAATTTTGTTTCCAACACAGCCCCTCAAGCCAGCTCCACCTTTCGTTAGGAGGCCATAGTAATGATGATGATAATGATAATTATATTAACACATTCATATAATATACTCTAAACCACTCACTCTTCTAAACACTTGAATATATTAATTCATTTACCCTTCACAGCAACCATTTTATAGACGGATAAACTGAGACCAAGAGGTGTTAAGCAGTTTGGCTAAGGGCAAAATACCAGTCAGTGGCCCACCTGGGATTTGAAGACAGGCACTCTGGTTCCAGGGCCCATGCTCTTAAATTGCTACTCCTGATAGCCATACAAGGAGGAATTTAAAGTATAGTAAAAGCACAACTTTTCATTTTGATTGGTCACCTCTGAGTAGATAGAATGTAAATTGCACTTGGTGATTTTCTTAGAGGGACTGTAACATTCCTTGAGTATGAAGGAATGGGACATCCTCATAACCAGTCTCTCTTGTTCACTGTTGACACTGGTGATATGTACAGATGCTAGTGTTCATCGCCTAAGACAATTTAGAGGAGTGATCAGCTGAGTGTGTATGTGGTGGCAGGAAATGGGGGAGTCATGGGGCACATCAGGAATGCCCAGGGGCATGGATGAGGGCACATTCTTATTCTTATTATTGAGACAGTGTCTCACTCTGTCACCCAGGCTAGAGTGCAGTGGCACAATCTCGGCTCACGGCAATCTCCACCTCCTGGGTTCAAGCAATTCTCATGCCTCAGCCTCCTGAGTAGCTGGGATTACAGGTTTGTACCACCACACCTGGCTAATTTTTGTATTTTCAGTAGAGATGGATTTTTGCCATGTTGGCCAGGCTGGTCTCAAACTCCTGGACTCAAATGATCCAACCACCTTGGCCTCTCAAAGTGCTGAAATTATAGGTGTGAGTCACTGCACCAGGGAGGGCATATTAACATTTTGAAGTGGAGGCATTTTCCTTTATTATTTATAATTTTCCACCTCAAATTTTCTTTTTGGAAATTTTGCTCATTTATGAATACAGCAGATATGTTGCTGGAACTCCTCTATGTCCTCAGAATTACCCTTTCCCTATATGCAGTCCAATTTCTTATTGTCAGCACCTTCAACTTTTTGCCTGAGAAATCTCTTTGACCTCCAGAGCCCTCTCTGCCTGATTGCTAGGCAGGGTGGAAGTGCCAGGGAACTAAGATTCACTGAAAGTAGCTCTAACCAATAATTGATGAGAGTTGGTGTATAAATATCCCAGCACCATCACCCCAGGGCAGAATAATTCTGAAGGATGTATGTATGTTCTGACTCTCAGAACACCCCAGATGATTAAGTTCCAGTTGTCCACAGTGGAAACTGGCTTAATAATTGTATCAGTCAAGATTCCACCAGAGGTACAAAATCAGTAAGATGGATGGATGGATGGATGGATGGATGGATGGATGCATAGATGGATAGATGACAGATAGATAGAAGATAGATAGATTGATTGATTGACTGATTATTGCAATGAATTGGTTTACCTGATTGTGGGGCTTGGCAAGGCCGAAATTCACAGGGCAGTCCATCAGGAAGGGTAGGCTGGGACTCTCAGGCAGGAGATGATGCTCCTGTCCACAGGTGGAATTTCTTCTTCTTCAGGGATATTTCTCTTTTACTCTTAAGATCTTCAACTGACTGGGTTAGGCCCACACAGATTATTTAGGATAATCTTCTTTACTTAAAATCATCTAATCATAGACAGTAACTACATCTACATAGCACCTTCACAGCACCAACTAAGTTAGTGTTTGATAATTGTGGACTATAGCCTAGTTAACTTGGCTAGTCAACTTGATGCATAAAATTGACCATTACAACAATGTACCATTTATTGGTTACCTTCTTTTCTTCATCTCACTCCTCTATAAGTGTTTTATTGGATTTCCCTCTTGAATAAACTATCTGTACTTGAATTCTTGTCTCAGGGTCTTTTTCTAAGAGAACCAACCTCAGGCAAAAGAACTGGTGTCCTCATGGGTTCTTCATCTTTCTAATAAAAATTGCTTTCAAATGAAAAAATCTGAATTCATAACTCATAATTGACTTAAATTCTAATAAAATATGATCTTCATCAGAAATAAGGACATTTAAAACATTCCCTATTTTTGTAAACAATGATGTGCCCCATGAGAACTGTGACTGGTATGTACCACATGTGGACAAGGTGTGATGCAGATTTTTTAAAATCAAGACCAAACATTTATCATTTTTAGCACATCTGCAATCACAGATATTTACAGATTTCAGGTAATTAAGAAACCACCTCAGTGCTGATCAACTATGAGCTACTATAGGACAGAGTAGTCTTTTTAAAATACAATCCTGATAATGCCACGTCTTCATGCAAATTCTTTCCATACCTACTTTCAATTTTTGGGAAAATTTTCAAACTCTGCAGTCTGATATTTAAAACTCACCTCGGCCTACTCTCTACCCTTGTAATTACTTACTGCTTCCCATGCTCCAAACACATGGATCCAACACTTCTTGGACTGTGCTATGCCCCTGCCTCACAGTAGATTGCTTGACACTGCTCTTGATGTCAGTGTGCTCACAGGTCCCCGCTCAGCTCAGTTCTAAGCTGGCTGCTTGCTACTTGTCCTTTGAAAATCCACGTGTCACCTCATTGAGGTCTTCCCTCACCACCCCACACTCCTATTTGGATCAAATGCTTCTCCTGTGAGTTCCATCACATCTACTTCATACCTATATGATAGCACCTCTAGTACAATTGTCTGTCTCCTGTTTGAGAACAACACTGCTATTTCTTGGTGCCTACCTTCTAGCTCAATGCCTGACACAAGATGGTAAAGAAATGTTTGAAATGAATTAAATGAACCCAGTGAGTCCCTTGAATCAACATCGTTATGTGCTTCCTTTGAATTGAAAGAACCTAGACTATATTTGTATTTTAAGTGTCACAATTTTCATGGATCATCTATCATTCCCCATATAGGGCTTTTAAGTCAATCTTTTCTTCTGAGTATCTGTGCTATTTAGGACATTTTTATAGATGGAAGGAAGAATTTTTCCACGTGTTTCCAACTTCCATAGCGTTCTCCTGGCTCCACTCCCAAGAATACCCAACAAGTTTATTACACTTGTAGATTTGCAAACTAGCTTTCATGAGTAAGAGTGCCATTCCTCTATGAGAACCCAGAGCAGGGTTTGCTAGAGACAGTTTGCCAGGAAGGCAAAGACACTGAGTGGTTGCTAACTCATCAAACCATTTACTGTACTTCTCCATTTTAAATCAAAAGTAGTGATAAAAATTGATTTCTAATTGGTGGATTTTTCCCTTGAAACCTGAAAAAGTCCAGAAGCCAACTGAGGGTTTTTTCAAGACATTGTCTGTGCATGTGTGACCCACTTGTCCTTTTTCTGTTCCTACAAGCCTCCTTTTCCCAGGGAGCGAGATCATCTTGAGCCTTACCTGTAAGCTCAGCTTATCCCAGGTTTTGAGGCTTAACCTCATGTATGCTGTATGAATGTATATAGAGAAGGGATGGAGATCCCTCCACCACAACGTCTTACACTTTAACTTTCAAGTAAAGAGAAGGAAAGCCTTGCCTATTCTTAGTTTGAATGGTATTTTACTGCTCATTGTTCTACCAGAGCTAATAACAATAATACTAACAGTTTTTCATTAAGCGCTATTCTTAGTTTGAATGGTATTTTACTGCTCATTGTTCTACCAGAGCTAATAACAATAATACTAACAGTTTTTCATTAAGCGCAATTTACCAGACATTGCCCTGAGGTGTTTATATACATGTCAATGTATTAATATAATCTTCATGATCAGCCTGTGCAGTAGACTCTGTGAGCTCCATTTTACAGCTGAAGAAACTGTGACCACATAGGTAATACACTGGGGAAAAATTTAAGAAATTTGAGTTCAATTCTTAGAAACTCTGCTATAAGACTTACTATGAGTCCTTCTCTGACCTTTTGCTTTCATTCTGAGCCCGAGTCTCTATTTTTATATAAATCTTAATGATGATGACTACTCTAACTTTAATTTATTGAGGGACTGCTATGCACCATGTGTTTTACATTTAGTTAACGAGGTGACCATGCTAGCATTGAAATTCAAGGCAATCTGCACCAGAGCCTGAGGTCTTTTCACTGCAGTGTGGACCACTGCTCTCTCAAGGCTGAGGCTTACTCATGTTTTCCTCAGTCATTCTAGTAACTGTGGCCTTGCCTATGGACTCCAGCTATGTGATTAAGAGGTGGCTTCCTTCCTGGCCCCTGCTGCCTCTTTTTCAGTTTTGAATCTTAGCCCACCTTTTGTTCCAGATCTGCTTTGGTAATTCTTCTGACACCATTAGCTGCCTGTCTTCTGTGCTTCCCGTTGCTATCTCCCTGCCCCAAGCACTTGGCTCCAGTATCTCCTGTCACCCAACATCATGCTCCCTTGCCTGATTGGCCTCCTCTCTTCCATACATATGGACCTATCCATAAGCTCCTCACCCACATCCTATGGAAGATATCTCATTTTTCAGGTCAAAGCCTCAATTTCTCTGGCCTAGCCTTAGCTTTCAAGTGTTGAAATCCCATTTTGGAGTATGAGGGGCAGCTTTGGTCTCTAAGATCTATACGCTAATCAATGGCAAATAAAGAAATAAAGACTCTTCAGTATCTGACTTAAATATCACTTTGAAAGTGACTGAACTCCCACAGTATTTTAAATCCGCATCTCAAGAAGCACACAACAATTTCTGTCATATGTAAATATAGATACATCTTACACACTGATTCTTTTCATTCAGACTGTATTAGTTCATTCTCATGCTGCTATAAAGGACTGCTCAAGACTGGGTAATTTATAAAGGAAAGAGATTTAATTGACTCACAGTTCTGCATGGCTGGGGAGCCCTCAGGAAACTAACTATCATGGCAGAAGGGGAAGCAAACAAGTCTTTCTTCACATGACGGCAGGAAGGAGAAGTGCAGAGCAAAAGGGGGAAAAGCTCCTTATAAAACCCTCAGATCTTGTGAGAACTCACTCACTATCATGAGAACAGCAGCATGGAGGTAACTGCCCCTATGATTCAATTACCTCCCACTGGGTCCCTCCCATGACAAATGGGGATTATCAGCGCTACAATTCAAGATGAGATTTGGGTGGGGACACAGCTAAGCCATATCACAGACCATATGCCTTATGAGGGCAAGAAGAGTTTAATTCATATTTGTGGTACTAAAAGAAACAGCAAACTGAGGAATAACTGGGTATCTTGAAATGTAATACCCTCAATGACAGATATAATCTTCATTCAAGTCACCAAATTCACATTTAGAATTTACACTTTTCTCATATATAAAAGATTATTAATAATGAAAATTCGGTAATATGTCAAATATGCTGAAGTTAATTTAAGTAATAATTAACAGACTCATTAAAAGAAGATAATAGCTTATGCTAATGAATGATATTAATAGATTTTTTTCTAAGATTTGTAAAATCTTGGACTCTGTAAAGTCACACAAACTGTGAAATACAGTTCATTAAAAGTATTTATTCTATATTGAAAATGCTTGGTTCAATATCAGCAGCAAATGAGTAATGAAATTCAGGTAAAATGCGAGTCAAACTCAGAGTAATCAAGTACATAATGATCAAGGAGAAATTCACTGATATATTTACTACGGTACTGATCTGTTTTATCCGAGTCATTTATTTGGGACAAAAAGGAATTCTGCCATTATATCTTTGATGTAAATCAAACACAGTCACCTGCCTCATACTGACAATACTGTCAGTTTCCAATTGATTATAAATAGAAAATGGCCCTCCCTGCTACCATCTCCATACGTGGGCTTATTTTCCTAGCCATAATCACCTGAAGTCTTTGTAATTTAAAGGCCTAATTTTCTGCCCTCATTTTCATAAAGACTTTTATAGCAGGCATAATACACTCCAGTGGGTAAGTAATGTATAATACTCTTGGTACATGCAAAGATTACTTCATTAATTACAAAGAAAAACCACTTAAAAGGCCATATATTTTCCACAACCTGTTCACATAAAAGGCCGTAGGTGGCCATTTAAAATCATTTGGGTGTACACAAAATTATCTTAAACATTGTACATGTACATTAAACATTTTTACATGTACAGTTTTAAAAGAGAAACATTTCTATAAAGTTTATAAAGAAAACAGCAAATCCTTTCCTATTCCTCACAAGTTATTAACTGCTCTTACGAGGCAACCACTTTTGAATACTTTGGCTCTTTCTATTCAGGTATACAGCATCCCATTTGCTACTTCCTGATTTTTTTTCTGTTTTCAACATTATCTGTTGACTTTTTACTATAGAAAATAAAGACTCAGCTCTCTTAGACGCTCCTTTTCCACCTGCAGGAGAAAGAATCATAATTATTTTCAAAACTCTTAGGTTCTTAGTTGTAGTGAATCCCTGTTTAAAAGAAAGACAGAGAGAGAGATTAACAAGATAAAAACACTGGGTGCAGGGGCTCACATCTGTCATCCCAGCACTTTGGGAGGCTGAGACAGGCAGATTGCTTGAGCCCAGGAGTTCGATACCAGCCTGGGCCACATGGTGAAACCCCATCTCTACAAATAACACAAAAATTAGCCAGGTGTGGTGCTGTGCGACTGCAGTCCCAGCTACTCAGGAACCTGAGGTGCGAGGATCAGGTGATCCCAGGAGGCAGAGGTTGCAGTGAGCTGAGATTACATCACTGCACTCCAGCCTAGGTGACAGAGCAAGATCCTGTCTCAAAAATAAATAAACAAGAGGAAAACAAACAGAAGTATATTAACATGTATATTTCAAATATACATGGGAGACACCAGGGATTAAGTGGTTCTCAAAGAGGTAGCTTTGAATTCCAGCTTATAGAGTATCTTCAACAAAAAGTGGTAAATTTTTGAGAAGTGCCAAGATAAAGGAAAGGATCTTGAGTCTCTGGGGGCAGCAACTTTTGGGAAGGCAATAATAATAATAATAATAATAATAATAATAATAGTAACAACAGATAAAGGCTAGTTATTAAAGAGCGTTAATGTAGATTTCTCCATTACCATCTGTAAGCCAACGAGCATTCAAGCTGTCTTCAGCTGTCTTTAACCTTTCTTATCCCTGGTAGAGAAGGGGTAAGGATACCTTTAGTCTTTGTACATCTATGTATTAATTGTAGGAAATCAAAGGGAGGGGGGAGAGCTTTCCTGTATCTCTCCTTAAATTCAACAATCCTTCATGATTTGAGGAAACATATTCTGATCTCCTACATACCTCAACTTTCAAACATATACCTCCCAATTGGTACTTTTTCATTCTCTTTATTATTTGGAAAGATAAGTATTCTGTGTTATGTTATTATTACAAATTTAACATGATTGAGCTATGTAGTTGCCATGCCTGTATTTTATTTCTTGTAAAACTATAAAACTTTTTTAATGTCCCTGGACTTAATCGTTCTCTTTCTTTTCCTTCTCTCTCTTCTTTCTCTCTCTTCTTTCTCTCTTTTCTTTCTTTCTCACTGTCTCTTTCTTTTCTTCTTCTTTTTCTTTCTTTCCTTCTTCTTTCCTTCCTTCCTTCCCTCCTTCCCCTTCCCTTCCTTTCCCTTCCCTTCCCTTCCCTTCTTTTCCTTGGTTTCTCTGCGCCATATTTCTCAGAGTTGAGTTGGAAAGTGAGTTAAGGAGGGCCTAAGTTCAGATGTTCTTATTTTTCTCCCCTTTCCCAAATTTTGCATTTGTGACTAATCTTCCACAATGTCTGGTGTCCCTGAGGGCAGAGTCTTTCTGATTTAAGTTCTTCACAGAGTAAAATATCTGGTCTTCATCACAGACCAGGGAGAGGATGTGAAATTCATTTAAGTGCTGCTTATGCAACCAATCAACCAAGTCTCCTCTTTTATTAAACCTACTTTCCATCTGATACCATTCTTTAGCCTTTTTGAGCTTCTGTTGATGGACTCCATTTGCTTTTGTGTTTCCTGTACTACAGTCTAAGACATCAGCTTTCTCTGATCTGTTAGGACAGTTTCCACTTGCCTAATTTGCTTTCTGGTTTGCACTTCTTCAATGTCATTTCCTCTCTATTGTCTTCATCTTTTTGTGAAACAACTCTTTGTTCCTCTTTACTGACAGCTTGGTGGCTTTGAAGATAAAATAGTAATAAATGTACATGTTCAATTTAATAGATATGACTAAAATTCCTCACATAAGTAATTTTTATTTTTCTTAAATTTATATAAATAAATCTGTCACCTAAATTCTCTCTGAATTTAGATTTAGGAGTTCTAAACCTAAGAAATAAGTTGGTATATCATGCTAACCTATATAGTTTTGGGGACTTAGCCTCAAATGGCAATGATAAAAAGAAGGAGAAGAAGAAGGAAGAAGAAGAGGGAGAAGAAGAACAAAGAGGAGGAAGAGAAGGAGAAGGAGGAGGAAGAGGAAGAAGAAGAAAGAAAAAGAAAGAAGAAGGGAGAAGGAAGAAGAAGAAGAGGAAGAAGAAGAAGAAGGAGGAGGAGGAGGAGAAAAAGAAGGTGCAGGA
The DNA here is from genome assembly GCF_002776525.5 of Piliocolobus tephrosceles. Classification (NCBI taxonomy): domain Eukaryota; kingdom Metazoa; phylum Chordata; class Mammalia; order Primates; family Cercopithecidae; genus Piliocolobus; species Piliocolobus tephrosceles. The sequence continues at coordinate 105,055,061 of NC_045445.1, read as the reverse complement.
AAAGAAGGAGGAGAAGGAAAAGAAGACAAACCCACTTCTTTACACATTATGATGAGGTAGTCCTAGGACACTGCCTTAATGACAGAACTAAATGGCGAGACAAAATTATTTGCCAAGACATTTTCTTTACACTGGCTTATTATGCCCTATTGATGAGAGGTTTCTAGCCAAAATAATACAAGTCTTTGTCATGTAAGGAAACAAAAAAGCAAGTCTTTGCAAAGAGTGGGGTTTCCCTTAAGTTAAAGGGCAATCTTTGATTTGTTTACTTCTATTCTTTATTCATCTGCTCCTACCCTGCTGGCACTACCGTGCAAGGGTCCCAGATGACTTCCCACCTGCTTATAACAACAACCTGTTTGGGGCCTCTGAGAAACATTCGACTTTGAGAGACCTCCTGCTTTCCAGAACTCTATGGTCCCACGTGATTTCTCTCTGCTCTTCATTCACTTTGTATTTGTTTTTCTTTTTTATTTTAATCCTACTGCTCATTTTCCCTTGTTGTCATTGTCACCAAAGTCTTCAGCCCCATTTCAGTTCACTTTGGTAGCATCAACTCTCACTTATAAGTATCAACCTTGCCGAGCTTTGGTTCCTTCTTTCTGAAAACACTGCAGAAAGGCTAGCTGAGGCCAACTTGAATTCTCCTTGACCTATTGAAATGCTTCCACCACATTAAGCAGCTATACCAAATACTTAAAACAAAAAACAAACAAACAAACAAAAACAACAAAAAAGAAAACCCTTCACTGTGGGGAGGCAATGTTGTGGTAGATACTATGGTGTGCCACCTGAATCTTCCAGCTTTCCTGCTTCAGGACTGAAGCACTCATTGCCCCAGCTGCTGGAAGTATTGTCAGCTGAAGGCTCTTTGCTAACATCCTCTCCCAGAAATTTAGAATTTCTTGTAGTCACCCTAGCCCAGGGTAATTCCCTATCTCCTGGGACAATGTGCTTCTGGTAACTTCTCTCACACCCTACAGTGTTGATGCCACGGGTACTCCCTTGTAAACTTCGTGCAGATAAATCTCCACCTTAGAGTCTATTTCCAGGAACTGACTCAAATAGATGGATATTAATTTGAGCATTTGGGGCTAAAACAAAATAACATTGTCACAAATCCTGTCCTCCAAGGGTAGGATATTTTAAGGACTGGAGCCAGTTTAATAACATTGCTAAAGTTACTTGTCTGGAATCAGACTGTGTAAGCTTGCAACCTGGATTTACACCTTACCAGAGCTATGGATTTACCGTATTTTTGTTCAGTGTAACATGCCTCCTTCCCTTGCATATATAATGGCAATGATACTATTGCCTATGCCAACATAGCCAACATCAAAATCACATAGAGAGCTTGTTGAAATACAGATGGTCAAGTCCCACCCCCAGACTATCTGATCAGTAGTTCTACAGTGGGGCCTGAGAATGGGCATTTCTAACAAACTCCCAAGTGACGCTGATGCTGCTGATATGAGAACCACCCTTTGAGATTCATGGACACAAGTTTACACAGAGATAAAATGAGAGAACAGTTGCAACGTCCTGAGCTTCAGGCACAGTAAGTGTTCAAAACCTGGCCAGATGGGGTGGTACATGCCTGTGGTCCCAGATACTAAGGAGGCTAAGGAAGGAGGAGTACTTGAACTCAGGAGTTCGAGGCTGCAGCGCACTGATGATCATGACTGTGAATAGCCACTACACTTCAGCCTGGGCAACATAGTAAGACCTCATCTCCTAAAAGCAACAACAACAACAATCTTAGTTGCCTTATCTGTTATTGGGAAAGCTGTAATTTTCCACTTATGAACTTTGTACTGAACCTCTGCCTAAAGACAGTTTCCAGAAATGAGAAAAACACAGAAAAGCAATAACATCCAGGGAGCAGATGGTTGTGAAGAAATTCCACAGACCATAGTTAACCAGGGCTAGCCAATAATTTAAAAATATGTCAGAGGAATGTTGAAAAACAAGCTGAAGATCACCTTCTTTGAATGGGAACAACATACTACTAACTGCATCTTTGACCAGACCCTAGCCTTGCATAGTGCCATCAGCACCCCTGTTCAAACTCATATTTCTCCTTTTCTCATTTCAAGCTGTCAGAGTGGGGCTTGTAGAGGGGAGGTAGGTCATGAATTAATTATTTCTGGCTCAACGGTTTATGTCATTGAGAAAGATAATTTTAATAAATCAAAATATTTTTCTAGTTAAGTTGGTTTAATTATTTCAAATGCTACTCTTTATTCATGACAAGTGGAATAATTCAATTCAGGCAATTAACTACATTCCAATATAAAGCCCCTCCTTCTTCAATTCCATCCAAAAGGTGGTTCCATGAAGCCTATACCCATGGTCAAGAATAATATCTGTTCATTGGGGTTGCAGCAGGAACTTATTTGCAAGGATTTTAGGTTCTTCTCTATGTTTCTCTACAGCTCTGATCCAATAAGACTTTGATTAAAATCTAACACACATTTTCTGAGTTTCTACTGTGGGTCAGACCTTGTGCTAGTTGCTTATCCAAATGTTTTTTGTTTAATCCCCACAACAATAAGCAAATCTAATACTATGCAATATGCTGATAGAGGCTTAATATTATAATAAAACGAAATAAAGCCTGCAGGAAGCACAAAAACATCAGAAATTTCTACCCATCTCTTATTTGCACTGAGTGATTTGCTATTTCTTTTAAAGAAAAATTGGTTTAGATGTCAGACATATGGACACTGACTTTCATTGTGTTCCTTTTTTTAGTATAGCTCAATGGCTTGCAAAGTCTTGTGTGCATATCAATTAGTATAAAAAATTGTACATTCAGAACCAGATGTACCATACCTTATGGTTGATTTAAGGGTCTTTCAAGGATATTTTTGACTACAGGGAATTTTCATCTCAACGGCTGACTTCCAAAACTCATTCCTTTATAAAATGAGACTTTTATGTATATTTTAGGCAAAAAAATTTCTGGCTCTCTGAATCCTAAGCATGCCAATATGACTTTTGCTTTTTCTCATATAGTACAGAAATGAACCTCAATCAGGAATAAAGCTGGGACTGCTGAGGGGATGGCCCTAAAGAAGTGTCATCCACTTGACTCAGACTTGAAGAAAACCTTCATGATCATATTAGAGTTATTTTCATCAGTTTATTCAGCAAATATTTATTTGGCATTGAATACGTGGCAGGAACTACTCTAAGTGCTGGGGACACAGCAGTACATAATGCACAAATTGCTGGTCTCAGGAAGTTTATATTTTAGAATCAGAAGAGACAGACAAATACCAGGTAAATATAAATGTAGTATGTCATGATGCATTTCATCATATGAAAGGAATAGAAAGTTCCTGTAGAGGCTTAATTTTATTTAACACCATCAGAGGAGGAAGAGAATAGCATTCCAAAACCAAAGTGAAAAAAGTAGTTTACATAGGAGAGAGTAATCACCTCCTTTGTATGCAGATGGCAAATCCAATAAGATGAAAACTGAGAAATGACCATTGGATTTGGCAATAGAAAAGTCCTTGTTGACCTCGACAAAAACGTTTTGGTGGACTGATGGGAATGAAAGTCTGATCAGAGTGAGCTCAAGTGAAAATAAGAGAAGTGAAGAGAGTAAATAAGAAAAGTCCACCGGGGAGTTTTGTTATAAATGGCCATAAAAAATGGTATGGGCAACTAAGAGAGAGAAACATGATATATCTGCATGCTGAGAAGACTGATCCAGTGGAGATGGAGAGGGGAAAACTGATGATGCAAGAGAAAGGAGGACACCTCCAGGACTCCTGTTTTTGAATAGGTAGTAAAGAATGAGATTACATGCACAAGTAGAGGGTTTGGCCTTATACAAGATGATAAATAGCTAATTTTTGTGACACAAGGAAGATGTAGAAGAAAGACACAGATATAGGAAAATGAAGTTGAATTCGGTGGAATGATATCAATGTTCACTTTTGAATGTTTCTATTTCCTCAGTGAAATAAAAAGCAAAACCACAGTTTTCTTGTTCAAAAAGCTGTGAACAAGAAACGGCAGGAGATATTGGTGGTTTGTGAAAAGTGAAAAGGGCCTGAGAATAATCATTTAAAAGAACGGGAGAATAAATCGGTTTGGAAAAAAGCAGAATTTCCTGGCAGTTCTAAGGGTGCACTGGAAGTCAATGCACATGCAAATTGCATCTGGTGAGCAGGCTGGCACAAAGCCAGTCTCCAGAGTGGCAGGCAGGATGGTGGTGTTAGGATGTTGCAACTCTGTCTGAGAGCGTGCTGTGTTCTTTCCTGCTTTATGTAACCATCTGTATAAATTTCTATGACTTTTGCCATGAAATAAAGTTGACATTCTCTAGCAGCGACTGTTTGCCTCTTTGCATCAATCACAGCACTGTCCATTGTGACAAGCAAGCAAGGAGAGACTAGCTCCAGATAGAAGCCAAGTAACACAGATGCTCTTAATAGAAAAAACCCAAGGCTATTTTCATCAAAATACTTTCCCTGAATTAAGTAAGAGATGAATTTCCCTCCATGTGTTCTAGGGAAGCCTCTGAAACCCATTTCTCATTACACAGTTACATGACTGTCAGTATCTGTTTCATAACACAGCTCAAACTAAGAGTACTTCTAAAAGGGGATCTTTCTTGCCAACATCTCAACTTTGGTTCTGGGATACCATGGTTCAATTTATTTATTTCAACTAAAACTGTCTTAAAACCAAACAAAAACTCATCAGTTTTAGCACTGTATCAGCTCAGTTTCTCCAGAAAGCAAGTATTAGAATTAGAAGTGTGAGAGATGTCGTGGGGGAAATTTCTGAGCAGGATAAAGGGGAAAGGAGCAGGAGTGGTCGGGGGACCTTCAGACCAGAAGGCAGGGGTGACCTGTGTGGAAGGAGAGAGAAAGGAAGAAAGGGTGTGGTAGGGAGAGCCTCAGCCAGCAGCGCAGCTCTGAGAAAGTCTCAGCCAGGCTGATGGGGAGACCCAGAGCACAGGCTGCCCATCAAAAGAGATTTCATATTAGGCAGGAATGACCCAACTCTACCTGCCCCCCAGGCCCAGGTCACGCTCTGTCATCAAGAAGGAACAGCCTGGGAAGGGTGGAATACTGCAGGGGACCTGAAGCAACTGGGGTGTCAGGCAAAGGCTCTCCTCACAGCAGGTTCTCTTCTGTAGGGTGATGCATATGTGCACTTTCTTGGCTGCCACAATCATCTACATTATCCTTATTCCCAATCCAAATTTTTTATTTTGACAATCATTACCAACAAAGCATATTCTGGATTTCCACAAGCTTTAATATGTCAGGGGTCTTACTTACACTGTTTTCTCTCTCTGCCTCTCCTTTTTTCCTCTGTCAGGTTATCTTCTACTCAATCTTCAATAATTAGTCACATAATGCTTCTTTTATGACTTCTTCCATACCCCATTCCCTTTATGTCCCCCACAGATTTTGATGATGCTTCTAGTAAAGCATTTATGATATGTTAGTAAGGTGTTTGTATGTTCTATAGTGTTAGATGTAAAAACTCCTTTAGAAAAGAAGGCATGTTTTATTTATTCTCGTCCTTCTAATGCCATCGTTCCCAAACTGTATGCCTAAGTGCCCAAAAGTGCTACAGAGAAGTCACAAGGGGTGTCCCAGGGCAATTTAAATTCTCGAGGAAAACAGAATGATACAGTATGAACTATGACTATTAAGGTACTTGGACTTAAGCACTTAATAAGCACTATTGCATATTTCTCTTGGCCTAGTGTTGCCATAAAAAAACAATTGAGACACTAAGGGCGCTAGGAGCTGAGAAAAGTTGAAAAACTGTACTCTCAATGAGCGCAGCACTGGTCACATAACATCTGTTTGGTAAATGACTTGACTATTGACTTTAGATAATATTGTCCTCTTCATTGTAAAGATTTGGAAAATAACACATGGAGTAATGAAGTAAGTTTTACAAGCCCACACAAGTAAAACGTTATATGTTTAAAAAGTGGATTCCAAAGCCACCACATACTACATATAATCTCTCAAAAGATTTTTAAAATAACAAATGATGAAGTTGATGGAAAATAATAAAATTGCATTCACTTTACTGCAGTTAAAGTGACCTTTTCAGAGTTAAATAGAGGAATCCATTATTGAACATTTTTTCAACAACTATTATTGAGTGTCTGCTGGGTGTAAAATACAAGGAAGGATACAAAGACAAATAAAGAAATAGTTCTGAAACTGACAACTTTGAAGCAAAGTGATTTTCACAAGTTTCCTATTTTCAAGATACTTTGTAATTCTAATATCTGTCTGCTAATGAACCTTTCCTCTTATGTCTACATTTTCTCAGAGACACTCCTAGGAACTCAGTTTTGTCCATTCAATTAGCTTCTTCAGACTGAGGTTGAAATTTTTACAATCTACGCCAGCAACTGAACTCACTTTACTTTGAGCAACTGAAAGGGAATCTTCTCTCCTTCCTAAGAGGGACTCCTAGTTGATAAATAAACAGCAGCAGAGGCCATAGGGATCCATGCATATTAAAAGTTGGTAAGCAGCAAGAAGGGGTACGTGTTTTGCTGCTCTCAATTAGTAGGGATGGGAGTAACAGGAAAACAGGAGTTAGTCACCTTGTACAAGTAACTCCTTAAGTAACCAGTATCAGAATCATAAGAGGTCTTTTGAAATAGTGTCTGGGGCTTCCCTTCTGACCCCCAAAATCCGGTCTTGTCTGCCTTCCAAATGAGTCTCACACTCCCTAAAATTAAACTAGGCCATATCTAGTACATTTGTACTAAAAATTCAGATTGAGCTATATGCTTATAGTCTGCAATTGGTTAAGGTCAAACTGTGGGCTACAAGTTTTATACTGTTCTGAGAGACAGGAGATCTGGTATCCAGTTAGATTCTAGTGCTGATTCTGTGTTTAACCTTGAGTAAGTCACTTAACCAGACTGAATCTGAGATTTCACTTGAGTCAAATGGACATTTTACAACCTTGACGTTCTATGATTGTATTCTGCTGAACAGTCACAAAATAATTGGAGAGGTTATTATTGGAGCCTTTAAAAACAGGAGAAGGTGTTATATAGATTATGTAAATAAAATAAGATAAACATAAAACTGAAAATATAGACGAGAACTTTTAGAAGGTACAATTTTCAGCCCTGCATAAGCACGTATCCAAAGCCTTCTGAAATTCTGTATAAATGAATGTAAAATAAGGGACTTGCTTTCATCCTGAAATTATAATAATGCAAAAAAAAAAACAAACAAACTGAGTTAATATCTTTCTGGACAAACTGATTAATTTTATATTGTCTTATGTGACATATGTGATGCTATTAATATCAGTGAAAACCGGATAAATTGAGGAATACAGTAAATAATTTTATCACTGTGTAATCATATTTCATTGCTTGATTATACTTCAAATCCACTTAAATTTTTGATGTAACAATGCAAATTTAACCAGTTACCACAAATATCAACACAAATATCAATGCAGTGCTGCTGATAAGATAAGAAGACATAAACACTGGCTTTTCAAGTCTGTAATTCCTTTTCTTAGAACATTTCAAATCATCAGGAAAAGTAAAGAACCAGATAGAGAAGGTTAATGTAAATTTCTGGCTGAGATTTCCAAGTGGAAATTAAGTTCTCCACTGTCCTTCCTACCTTGGTGGTGGTGTGGGAGGTTGAAATGGAGGCCAATAAGTTGAAACAATTAAGCCCTTTTAGAATCTACATTCTTAAAATGGAAGGCAGTTTTGGGGAATATGGCTGTGGAAACCACCTCTGAGAGTCTCCTGATGCTTTAAAAGTAGATATAGAAAACTATAGATAAAAATCTATCATGAACATAGAAGCAAAAACTTTTCACAAACTTGAGGCAAAAAATCTTCAAAAATACCTTAACAAATTGAACCTAGCAATATATAAGAAGAATAGAAGCCACAAACAGATGAAGTTTATTCTAGAAATACTAGGCTGGTTTATTATTTGAAAATTAATAAATGTAACAGTATATCAACTGGGTAAAAAAGAAAAATAATATTGGTCATATCAATGCAGAAAAATATTTGATAAAATTTAATATCGATTTATATTTTTTAAAAACTTTCAGCAAAGTAGGAATAAAGGGGAACTTTTTCAGGTTGGTGAGGAAAATCTACAAAACATGAACAACAACAAACTATAGCTAATATTGTACTTAAAGGCGAAAGATTGATTTCCCCCAAAGATTGAAAACAAGGCAAGGTTGTTAACTCTACCACTCATTTTCAATATCATACAGAAAGATCTAGCTATTGCAATCAGGCAAGAAAAGGAAATGAAGGCATGCAGATTGGATAGAAAGAAATAAATCCTATTTTCCAATGACACCATCGTCTGTGTAGAAAACAATGAGGAATCTACAAGAATCTACAAAAAAAAAAAAAAAAAAAAAAAAAGAAAAGAAAAGAAAAGAAAAGAAAAACAAGACTACACAAAATCTCCTAGAACTGATAAGTGACTTTAGGAAAGTCACTAGATATAGGCTCAACACACAAAAATCAATTGTATTCCTATATACTAACAACAAAGTCATGGAAACCAAAATGAAAACCACAATCATTTATAACTGAATGAAAAACAAAAAGGATAGCTAACAGAACACGTACAGGATCTGTGTGCTGAAGGTACAAAATACTGAGGAAAGAAGTCGAAGATCTAAATGAATAGAGAGACATATTATGTTCATGGATTAAAAGATTCACCATAGTAAAGATTCCGGTTTTCCCCAACTTGATCTATAGGTTTATTGCAATTCCTATCAAAGTTTCAGGAAGGTTTTTTTTTTTTTTTTTCTCAAATGTAGATTAGTCTAAAGTTCATATAAAGAGGCAAAGGAACTGGAATAGCTAATACAATTTTGACAAAGATTTAAGTGAGAGAAACCTAAGGTTATGGGTTACTATATAGCTACAACAATCAAGATAGTGTGTTATTGGAGAAGGAATAGACACATAGATCAATGCAACAAAAAACAGAACCCAGAAATAGACCAACATAAATATACTCAATTGATTTTTGACGAAAGTTTAAAAACTATTCCATGGAGGAAGGATAGTTTATTCAACAAATTATGCTAGAACAATAGAACATCCATAGGCAAAAAAAAAAAAAAAAAAAAAAGGAAAAGAAAAAAACCACCTTGATCTAATTCTATATTACCCTGTATACAAAAATTAATTCAAAAGGGATCATGAATTTAAATGTAAAAGATAAAACTATAAAATTTTAGAAGAAAACATATCTTTGGGACATAATACTAGGCAAAAAGCTAGTGCTTAGATATGACACCAAAAATATATAAAAAATTTATAAATTGGACTTCATCAAAATTAAAAACTTTTTTACTGTTTTGCAAAAACAGTACTGCAAAAGACCCTATTGTGAAGATGAAAAGACAAGCTAATGACTGGAAGAAAATATTTATAAATCTTATATCTGGAAAAGGTCTTATATCTAAAATATATAAATAACTCTCAAAACTCAACAGTTTGCTTTTTTACAAATAAATATATATTTCGATTGCAAAATGGGAAAAAACATTTAAACATTTTTACAAAGAGAAGACATTGATGGATATAAACACATGAAAATTTTCAAAATCATTATCTGTTAGGTAAATGCAAATTAAAATCACAATGAAATATCGCTACATACCTTTTAGAAAGCTAAAATTAAAAACTAATGATAATACTAAATGCTAACAAGGATGTGAAGAAACTAGATCTCCCATACATTGCTGGTTGGAATGTCAAATGGTACAGGCACTCTAGAAAATAGTTTGGTAGTTTCTTACAAAAGTAAACACGTGCTTACGTGACATAGCAATCACACTGTTGGACATGATCTCAGAGGAATGAAAATATGTGTTCACACAAAAACCTATGTGTGAATATTCACAGTGGCTTTATTCATAGTAGTAAAATGCTAGAAACAACTCAAATGTCCTTCAATGAGAGAATGGTTGAAAAACACTGTGGTATACGCATGCACTGGAATAGTACACAGCAATAAAGAGGAATGAACTAAAGATATATGCAACCCAATTGGACTTTACAGGCATTATGCTCAGTGAAGAATGTCTCAAAGGTTATATATGTATAATTCAATTCATAGAACATCCTTGAAATGACAAAACTATAAAAATGAATAACACAGTAGTGGTTGTCAGGGGACAAGGACAGGAGTTAGGTGGGCTATGGGTGCACATTCAAGAAGGTAGCATGAGGGAGTTCTTTTGTGGTGATGGAACAGTTCTGTGTTTTGATTGTGTTGATGGTTATACCAATATATACCAAAATCATATAGAAATATATATGCTTACACACATACACATAAATAAATACAGATTTTAAAAATGGTGAAAACTGTAAAAGGTCTGTATTTTTTTGTTAACAGCATTGTACCAATGTCGATTTTCTGGTTTGATATTGTGCTATACATCTATGTGATGTCCCCATTGGGGGAAGCTGTGGATGGGTACATGGGACCCTTTGTACTCTTTGAAATTTCCCATGAATTTACTTGCAAAACAAAATATTTTTTAAAATGTAAATGTAATAAAATGAACTGTTCTTACACAAATGCACATACCTGGCATGTTTGTAGAGCCCCAGAGTTATTCACTCCCTAGAAAAAGTGAGGAACAGACTCAGGTCGCTGGTATCAGATGATCAAAAGACTCTCCATTATAATATGTACTCTGGGATCTGTACAAAATCAGCAAATCAATTTCGCAGAACTAGATAATGATTTAATATCAAGGCTCTTCATAACTACCTCTCAGTCTGTCTTTCTAACCTCATCTCCATCCATTCACACACACAATATGACACGGGTAGATGAAATAGACTATTTGTTTTCATCGAACAGAATGCATATTGTCAAAGCTCTGAGTTTTTCCTTCTTTCTTTTTCCAGGAAGGCCCTTTCCTTCATTCTCCACTGGTGAAATTCATGTGCATCCCTCTCAGAGGTCCCACCTTATTATAAGACCCCATTGTGGCCAGGCAAAATTATTTGCTTCCCCTTTACTGAAAAACTTACCACATTGTAAAAGAGAGTTGTTGGTTAGTTTGAACTTGTCCCTGAGAACATAAATTACCAGCCGGAGAGGACCTTATCTTGTTCATCCTTAAGATACAGTGCCTGGCAGTTATGCACAATAGATCTTTTAATGAAATTAATTTAATGTAATTAAAATTAAGACTGAAGAATTGTTGACTTTATTGGTTGGCACATGGGTATGCTATGTGAATAAAAAGTTTAGAGATAATAAGATTGAAGAAATAGATCCTTTTCCTCTATAGAGATAAGCCAAAAGCTAATAGAAGTGAAAAACTCATTAATAGCCTGGATTAGACAAGACTTGGCACGAAAACAAGAAAGGAAGAAGGCCTTTGTAAAGAGAAAAATGAAGGTTCCTCTCATCCAGTTAAAAGGGTTCATAATGTGTAGGTAGGAGGAAAGTAGAACCCCTGAGACATGGGGACATATCATGTTATTATCTCACTTGGAAAAATGTTAACTCATTTTTTGTTGTTTTTCCTCAATAAACAGACCAGCTGAGTCATGGAAACTGGAAACAAAAAACACTTAGAGTTAAGAGAGACGAAGAATGGAAGAAAATATCCCCATGACAGATACTATGAAGGATAAGGATTTTGAGATGGACCTTAAAATGTAAGTGTGAGAGGTGGTAATATGGAGAGAGCATTTATTCATTCATTTATTTATTTATTTATATTATACTTTAAGTTCTAGGGTACATGTGGACAATGTGCATGTTTGTTGCATATGTATACATGTGCCATGTTGGTGTGCTGCACCCATTAACTTGTCATTTACATTAGGTATGTCTCCTAATGCTATCCCTCCCCCCTCCCCCCACCCCATGACAAGCCCTGGTGTGTGATGTTCCCCTTCCTGTGTCCAAGTGTTCTCATTGTTCAATTCCCACCTATGAGTGAGAACACACCGTGTTTGGTTTTCTGTCCTTGTAATAGTTTGCTCAGAATGATGGTTTCCAGCTACATCCATGTCCCTTCAAAGGATATGAACTCATCCTTTTCTATGGCTGCATAGTATTCCATGGTGTATATGTGCCATATTTTCTTAATCTAGTCTATCATTGATGGACATTTGGATTGGTTCCAAGTCTTTGCTATTGTGAATAGTACCGCAATAAACATACGTGTGCATGTGTCTTTATAGCAGCATGATTTATAATCCTTTGGGCATATACCCAGTAATGGGATGGCTGGGTCAAATGGTATTTCTAGTTCTAGATCCTTGAAGAATCGCCACACTGTCTTCCACAATGGTTGAACTAGTTTACAGTCCCACCAACAGAGTAAAACTGTTCCTATTTCTCCACATCCTGGAGAGGGCTTTTCTAAGTGTAAGAGATAGTTGGGTCAAAGGCAAACATACAGGAAAGCCCAGCATGTTTTAAGCACGTGGTAAGCACTTTACTTTTACTGATACATTGGGAAATGGAGTAGTAGAATAAGAGACCAGTCATGCAGTGTGTCAGTTGAAAGAGATTTTACAGATTATTAAACCCAGCCCTCTCATTTTATACCTGCCAAAAAAAAAAAAAGAACTGTTGTGCAGATTGTTGATGAGTCCTGAATCCAACTTCCGTCCCCCATATAGAACAGTTTTTGTCATCCCCAGAGGATGTAAGGGACCCTGAGAAAGGTACCTTGAAATCACTACCATCCCAATTCTATTAACAACACTGCCAAAAGAGTGTCTTCCCCATCATTTCCTGGTTGAGGTGAAGTAGCAAAGGTGAGGCAATATGTAGCCACTAACACTGATTGATTTATGTGATAAGTGACTGGGTCGGGGGAAAAGAAAAAGAGATGATTGAAGAATATCCCAAATACTCAGGTTTACATATTGGCACAAAAGCAACACCCCTCTTTTCTTTGCTTCCTCCTTTGAAGTGCATCCACGTCTTTATTCATTATCTACTAGTACTGTCCTCGATATAGACAGGGTCACTGGAAATTCTTAACAGTGCTGCCTCCTCCAGGGATCACAATAGGCTTGACCACACTGGCCACTTGCTTTGTCATCAGTACCATTCTTCTGTTGCAAACAGGCCCCCCAAAATCTGGCCATAAACTGGCCCCAAAACTGGCCATAAACAGAATCTCTGCAGCACTGTGGCATGTTCATGATGGCCATAATGCCCACGCTGGAAGGTTGTTGGTTTACGGAATGAGGGCAAGGAACACCTGGCCCGCCTAGGGCAGAAAACCGCTTAAAGGCATTCTTAAGCCACAAACAATAGCATGAGCAATCTGTGCCTTAAGGACATGCTCCTGCTGCAGATAACTAGCCCAACCTTTATTTCAGCCCATCCCTTCATTTCCCATAAGGGATACTTTAAATCTAATATTTATAGAAACAATGCTAATGGCTGGCTTGCTATTAATAAATAAGTCGGTAAATCTCTGTTTGAGGTTCTCAGCTCTGAAGGCTGTGAGACCCCTGACTTCCCACTTCACACCTCTATATTTCTGTGTGTGTGTCTTTAGTTCCTCTAGCACTGCTGGGTGAGGGTCTCCCCGACCGAGCTGGTCTCGGCGTCCTTCCTTATGTTTCATAATGTGAGTCTCTTTTTCCATGCATGCACAAACTTTATTATGTTTCTGTGATCCAGCGTTTGAAAAGAATCAGACATTTACTTTCCATTTTAACTTTGTAGTTGGTGTTTAGTTGACCTCGTCTTTCACTATCATGATACTTTGCCATTCAAGGGAAGCCTAGTCTGCACCAAAACGGAAACAAACACTACTTGTTTCTAAATTACTATTTAATTTTGAGCATACTAACATATTTTGTGGTCAGCTTTATCCCATATCATTTATTCTCCAACATAGTAATAGATAGTATTGTCAATTAGATACAGGCTTGTAATATAATATTTTTAAAGTAGAGGCCACTACTATTTGGGCTCTGAATCAGACTGCTTTGAAGTGCTGCTTTCATTTCTACCAAAACCCAAAAATGATGCTATTTCTCAGGGCAGCTTTGCCATATTAGTGTGTCTCAGCAGCCTGAGAAAGGCAAGATTTTAGTAAACTTACAGAGAAAAGTTTTTTTTTTTGTATAAGTATAGTAAAAATAATGTCTTGTATAAATATATACCTGTCTTAAATATTTTAAGCCAGATTATCCACATATTAAGGGCATGTAAACATCAAGAACATTTTAATTTTGTGACTTTGATACCAAATCATTTTTGTAAAAAGAAAATGTAAATCCTAGAATTTAGATATCTCATCTCATATACATGGGATTAATGCATCAATTATCTTAAGACTGACTGACATTTTCTCTGCTGTTTTCCAGCATGCCTTTGGGCTACTTCATTATGTTTTAGAAACTCTTTTGCTATCAGTCTGATTTACACATTTTATAGGCAAATTGGGTTATTTAAAATGGCAAAAAAAAATTGGCAAAAATAAATCTGTATAAGATTAGATCAGTAAATACACCCATGCAACTAAACTCTATGCAGATATTAAAAATAAATCAGCTAGCTGAACTTCTAGCAATGTTCTATTCTTTCATTCATTCAAGAAATATTTACTGACACTCCATTTCGTGCCCAAAACTGTGGTATGTACTGGCAATCACTGGTGAGCAAAACACTGTCCCTGTTCTTATGTAACTTCCTCTTAATTGACCAATAAATCATATAAACATATAATCAAGATGTATAATAAATAAGTACCTTGAAAGGAAAGTATAAAATGATTTGGGAAAATAGAACAGATTTACCTGGTATCAACAGGGATAGAGAAGGCTTTTCTAAAGTAACTTTTAGGCTATAATAATGCTAATGAAATATTTTTTTTTGTGTGTGTGTTTTTCCCATTTGCTCCAAAATGCTCTGTGGAAACAAATGACTTATTACAGTCATGTGTCACTTAATGACAGGAATACATGCTTAACAATGTGGGTGCATTCTGAGAAATGTGTTGTTATGCAATTTAATCACTGTATAAACATCATGGAGTATTTACACAAACCTTCATGGTAATAGCCTACTACACACCTAGGCCATATTGTATAGCCTATTGCTCCTAGACTACAAACTTGTACAGCACGTTACTGTAATAATGTAGGCAGCTGCAACAGAATGGTATTTGTATATCTAAACAGAGCTAAACATAGAAAACATATACTAAAAATTCAGTATAAAAGATAAAAAGTGGTACACCTGTATAGGGCATTTATCATGAATGGAGTTTGCAAGACTGGAAGTTGCTCTGGGTGAGTCAATGAGTGAGTGGTGAGTGAATGTGAAGGCCTAGGACATTACTCTATACTACCATACACTTTATAAACAGTATACACTTAGACTACACTAAATTTATTTTTTAAAAATCCTCTATAATAAATAAACTTTAGCTTACTATAACTTTTTTACTTTATAAACTTCTGAATTTTTTAAAATTTTTGACTCTTTGTGATAATATTTAGCTTATAACACAAACATATTGTACAGTTGTACAGAAATATTGTCTTTATATCCTTACTCTGTAAGTATTTTTTCTATTTTTAATTTTAACTTTTAAAAAATGTCTGTTAAAAACTAAGACACAAACACACACATTAGCCTAGACCCACACAGAGTCAGAAAAAACAGAACCTTAAAGTTTATGAAATTGATTTAAGAATCTATCCAATGTGTATCCAAATAACTACAGAGTTTCTTCTGAATCTTAAAGCCTAACAAAAGTTAGGAGGTTTGAAGCACAAATTTAATGTTCAAAACCAGCACTTTAATACATGAGACATCAAATTCCATGGCCCAAAATGCTTGATCTAGATTAATCTGAAAAATTTCTTCAAGAGATTATGTTCTTTATCAATAACGTATATAATTTACTGTATTAAACACATGTGCAAAAAAGTAACAATTTACTATAGAGAAAGAACATAGGCGCAAGTTGAGTGCATTTAAAAAAACATACGGATTTACAACCATTGCATTTAATACCAACTTGCTAAAACATGAAAACCATGAAACTACCTTCTTTTTAATTAACATGAAACCTAGAGAAGTTAATTGATCATTCATTCAGTGAATATTTATGGAGTGGGTGTATAAGCACTGTTCCAAATCTTCAATGACCATCCCACCTCCGAGTTTTTTTGAAGAATGACATTCTGTGCTTTAGAGGAATATCGGGAAGCCACTAAAATAGTCTGCCTTTCATATTCAGTGGCCAATTTTAATGTTTTGTATTGTAATAGGCACCAATAAATACAGGCATCTGGGATTGTTAGGGTAGAACTGGGAACTTTCAGGTGAAGTGGGGAGTCATTACTCTGAAACATTGTGAATTTAGAGGGAGCCATTGATAAACTATTTTGATACTTCATGTGCTTGTAAGATGAGGTATCATTAGGAAAAGCCACACAAAGCTGTTGCAGCTGTTACATAAAAAGTGGAGATAATTTGGTGGAAAATGTCACCCTTTGTGGAATGTTGATTGTCTTTTTTTTTTTTTTTTTCAGAAAGACTTCTCATCAGAGGGGCTCCAGCAGCTGTGAGAAGGCATCCCATCACCAATGTTCCAAGATGTCCTGGTGTACAAAGCTCTCCATGTGCTGTTTGGCATCCAAAACGTTCTGCCTTCTTTGCTTTTTTTTTTTTTCTTTCATACTCCACTATGGAATATGGAATGTTTTCTTTCTGTGAGAATGGAGCAAGGACTGGCTTCTTGATACAGGAAATTGACTATAAACAAGAAAAACATCTGCTGAAGTCATTAGGTGCTATTTCTCAGTATTCAGGATCAAGGAACCCTAAAGCTATAACAATTCTATAATTCTATAATGTTAAAGATTTCTCCTTAACAGATGGTAGTCATTACAAGTTACTGCAGGGCATAACTCTTCAAAGGCTAAGATGAAAATTTGTCCCGTGCAAAAAAGAAAAGAGATTTGATGGAGAAAAGGCAGGGTCAAATGCTTTTTAAATCGTGTTAGAATTCTCCAACTCTTTTGAAAGTTCTATTTTCTCATAATTAGTTTTAGAAAGGTGACTTGGTCATAAATTTTACATCATAAAAATCACTGGGCTTCAGAAATGTAATAGCTACATGTCTTCACTGAATTCAAAATAATCCCATAACTCTTGTCAAATGCTTTTAGAATTCATTATCACTAAAAGGATAATGGTTTATGCTATTTATGTATACAGAATGCTTCAAACTAAATATATCATGTAGTGCCACGGTCCAAAACAATTGTCAGTGTCATGCACATATTGGGTTCATTAATTCATTTGTTCATTAATTCATTCCTTCTCCAAGTATATATTGAGCATCTTTTATAATCCCAGGCATTGTTCTAGGTGCTGAAGATGCGATTATGAACAAAAGAAACAAAAGTCTCTTTTATCATAGAGCATACCACCACTCTGGAAACACATGCATACAGACACACATGCTAGTGTTAAATGAAGGAATAAGATACTTTTGGAGTTGCACAGTGTGGTAAACAGACTTTAAGGTGGCTCCAAAGATTCCTGCCTCCTGGTATTCATGCCTTTGTGTAATCTTCTCCCCTTGAGTGTGGGCAGGACCTGTGGCTTTCTTTTAACCAATCTAATGTAACAAAGATAATGGAATGTAGGTTATCATGTGTCCTTATTAGAATCTCCCTCTCTCTCTTTCTCTCTCTCTCTGTCTGTTGTTCAGTCTCACTTTCTGTCTCTCTCTCTCTCTCTCTCTGGCTTTAAAGAGGCAAGCTGTCATGAATCTTATAGCCTTGGGAAAAAGAATGCTGCCAACCATCTAAGGGAACTTGGGAGCTGATCCTTCCCCAGTTGAGCCTCTGATGAGAACTCAGTCCTGGTTGACACCTTGATTGCAGCTTTGTGAGACACTAAGCAAAGGACCCAGGTAAGCCATACATAGATTTCTGACCCACAGAAACTGTGAGATAATAAATATGTATTGTTGTAAGTTGCAAAGTTTGTAGTTGGTTATATGGCAGAGAGAAATATTAGAAACAGAATTGTCATCATGCTTTTGGGCCATAGAGATAACTATCCCTCTAAAAAAAAACACCTCAAAGGAATTTCTAGATAATTAGGCTATGTCTTCTGTGAAGGAATATTTTCAAGACTATTACATCATTGGGTCAAATATTATTTTGTGTTAACATATTTAGCACACAAGTACTTATGGCCTATACTAATCTGATGGACTGGGCCAACCACATAGGACCAGCCTTGTCTTTACCAAATGGACTAATTTATAAACAAACCCATGTTAGTCCCATTTTTGCTCCCATGCAATAAACCAGGACAATGGGCTCACTTAAATGACTTAAGTATAATTGGGCTTAATGTGTGTAGAACAATTTGCCAAGAACTTTTACTAAACTTATATAACCTCATACTAAGTCAGTGAGAGGAGAATTTTTCCCGGGTTTTCAAGGAGACTGAGGCTGAGAGAAGTAACAAACTACATAGTTAATAAGTGACAGAGGTGTGACTGAAGCCACCAAATGTCATCAGAAAATAATGCGTTGCTCATTTCATTCCACCATGGCTATGACAGGTACCTGTATAGGGAATTGACTGCTCTGTGCTTGCAGTTTGCCCTGAGCCAACTGAGCCTATCAGAGCAGATTCTGAGTTGAAGCAGCTCCCGCCTCACTTTTTTACAGGGAATGTAAGCCAGCATCGATACTTTCTTTTCAATCAGAAACAGCTATAAGCAGCATCCGAATAAAAGGGAATGAACAAAAGGGAATATATCCTCCTTAGAGTAACTGAGATAGTGAAAAACATTAGCTATATTAGAGGCACTGTACCAGGTACTGGAATAGAAAAATGGGTAAGAATTCCCCTCTCCTCCTTCTACCACCATCACTAAGAACTCCTAGTGTGGGAGACAGAACTTACATTATTTCAACTTGATCTGTTCAGTCCTAAGAGAGGGGCCTGACTGCAAGACATCTATAGTACCACAGTGGACCAATGACTCTACCCTTGGCTTTCAGGGAAGTTTTCTGAGAGGAGAAGGAACCTTAATGGAGATCTGCAAAGCCAAGTAAAGTTTTAATTATGTGTTCCAAGCAAAGGAAATTAGTAGGCAACTTAGAGAAGCAAGAAGCAACTTGCACTGTACAGGAACTCTCAGCAGTTGAGTGTGAATAATAAATGAAGCACAGGGCATGAAGTAGCCAGAGAGTCAGCAATAAAAATTATAGATTAAATTGCCTGTGTGCCTGCTATATGGAAGACTGGTAAGAACCTTAAAGACAATCATTTAATTCTAACAACAACTGAGGTAAGCACCATTAGGATCCTCATTTTCCAGATGAAGAAAATGAGGCTCAGAAAGGCAAGTAACTCATACAAGTTCTCACAGGTAATAATTGTCTGAGTTGGCATTTGAACTGCAGGGTCTCAGAAAACGATACCCCAAAATGAAATCCTCAGAAGCATCTTTCTTGCTTCTCTTACCCTCTTGCTCTGGCCTTCATTTTCCCCTGAAGTAGCCATAGACACTAGAATTCCTCTTCCCTAAGGTGGGCCATAGAAGTCAGAACCCCTTTTCCCCAGAACCAGCCATAAAACCTAATATTATTACTCTAATTCTCCCCCACCACCCACCTCTTCCTTTGTGTGTAAAAACTGTCTATAAAGAAATTATCTGACCTACCTTGTTTGATTGTAGATCATGAGAACCCTAATCAAGAGAGGGTTCTGTCCCATACACAGAAGGAAAGAATGCTACTCAAGGAGGCCAAGAAGAATCCAGGCAGAGAGGACATGCTGGGTTTCCCCACTCAGTCTGTTGGCATTAGACCATAACTTTTTGTCCAATTATATTTCTACAAAGCCATCCATACTTACTTTGTTGAACCTAAGCATAAAAATGGACAGTTTCCCTGTATCTTTGGGTCTTTATTCTGAAGGCTCCCATGTCATGTAAAAAACTATGATCAAATAAATATATAAGTCTTTTCTCCTATTAATCTGCCTTTTGTCAGTGATTTTCAGCAAAACTTCAGACAGCAATAGGAAAGTTTTCCCTTGACCCCTGCAGAACTTACATAATTCCAAACTCTTAGTTAAATCCCATACTGCTGTTCTTCCAGGTATGAGACAGGTCTGAAGAACATTGTACTTAATTTAACCAATAGCAGGGGTCAGATTTTTTTTTTTTTTTTTTTTTTTGTAAAATACAAGATCATAAATATTTTAGGCTTTGTGGTCCATATGGTCTCTGTTGCAACTACTCGATTGTGCTGTTATAGAAAGAAAATCATCACAGACAATACATAAATGAATGAGCATGGCTGTGATCCAATAAAACTCTGTGTACAAGATACAGGCATCAGAATGGATCTGGCCCTTAGGCAATAGTTTACCAACTCCTGACCAATAGGAAACTATTAAAGGGTTTTAAGCAAGAAATGACATGATCAATTTTGGATACCACTGCTCTAAACAGTCTGATTCAGGCCAGAAACATCCACAGGGCATCCAAATTTGGATTGGATGAAATGGCTGCTTCTAGCAAGTGTCAACAACTGAGACTCTATCATGTCTCTTTATACTTTCACTTGTCCCTCATTTTATTTCTTTATTTGTCAAATATTTACTTGGCGAATTGTATTAGTCTGTTCTCACACTGCTAATGAGGACATACCCAAGACTTGGTAATTTATAAAGGAAAGAGTTTTAATTGACTTCAGTTCAGCATGGCTGGGGAGGCCTCAGGAAACTTAGAATCATGGCAGAAGGGGAAGCAAACACGTCCTTCTTCACATGGCAGCAGCAAGGAGAAGGGCTGAGCAAAAGTGGGGAGAGCCCCTTGTAAAACCACCAAATCTTGTGAGAACTCACTCACTATCATGAGAACACCAGCATGAGGGTAACCGCCCCCATGATTAAATTACCTCCCACCAGGACCCTCCCGTGTGACACATGGGAATTATGGGAACTACAGTTCAAGATGAGATTGGGTGGAGGCACAGCCAAACCATATAATGAATATTCATCAAATATTTATTCATCAATAAATATATATCAAATATTCATCAAATAATATTCATCGCCATGTGTGAGGCACTGTTTAGTACTAGGGATATAATGACAAACAAAAGTAAAGTCACTTCTCTAATGATGCTTGCATTCTAATGAGAGGAAGATAGACAAACAAGTATATACACACACACATAAAGCTATACAATAGGTTATTATAAGTAAGTGCTATGGAGAAAAGCAAATTAGGAATAAACAGTACTTGGAGGGTTAACTTTACATGAAGTGCTTAGAAAAGTCACTCTGCTAATGAGACATTTTTACAAAGATGTGAATGAAATAAGAGAGTGAATCATGTGGATATACATGGGACAAACAAATATAAAATCCAGTGGTGTCAGTATTCCTGGAGCATTTGAAATGCAACAAGTATGTCAGTGTGGCTGGAGTCCAATTAGCAAGTAAGGTGTCATAGGAGATGAGGCCAGAAAAGTATCCAGGGGCCAGATCAGAATCAGAGCAGGCCAGGTGCAATGGCTCACGCCTGTAATCCCAGCACTTCGGGAGGTCAAGGCAGATGGATCACTCGAGGCCAGGAATTCAAGACCAGCCTGGCCAAGATGGTGAAACCCCATGTCTACTAAAAATATAAAAATTAGCCTGGGCTGGGCACGGTGGCTTGAGCCTGTAATCCCAGCACTTTGGGAGGCTGAGGTGGGTGGATCACGAGGTCAGGAGATCGAGGCCATCCTGGCTAACACGGTGAAACCCCATCTCTACTAAAAATACAAAAAAATTAGCTGGGCGTGGTGGCAGGCGCCTGTAGTCCCAGCTCCTCGGGAGGCTGAGGCAGGAGAATGGCTTGAACCTGGGAGGCGGAGCTTGCAGTGAGCCGAGATCGTGCCACTGCACTCCAGCCTGGGCGACAGAGTGAGACTCCGCCTCAAAAAAAAAAAAAAAATTAGCCTGGCATGGTGGCACACACCTGTAATCCCAGCTACTTGGGAGGCTGAGGCATGAGAATCTCTTGAGTTTGGAAGGCGGAGGTTGCAGTGAGCTGAGATTGCACCACCGCACTCTAGCCTGGGCAATAGAGCAAGGCTCTGTCTCAAAAAAAAAATCAAAAGATCAAAAGAGGATATTTAAAAGGACCTGGGATCTGGTTTAAGGTGTAGATTTCAGTATGGTATCCTGATCAAGACTGAGCAGTTTGTAACATAATGGTTTAAGATTGGTAGACACAAGGTCTTGAAGCAAGCCTTGGTAAATAAACCGTTTAATATATAAATTGTTTTTCAGGAGAGCAGGCTGTTGTCTCAGATAAAGTGACTTGTAGGAATTTCCTGAAGCAAAGACTGAAACTATTTATTGGTTTGCAGTCTTATCTTTCCTGGGCAAAGTTTTCTTGGAACAAATAACTAAGTCATGTTGACACAGATGATCTTAGCTCTTAGTCCTAATTGCTGTGTCATATTGATATAGTTGGATGCATTTCTCACATATTTCATCATGATATGTATAAGTTACTGTCTTAGTCTGTTTGTGTTGCTATAATAGAAAACCACAGACTAATAGACTGAGTAATTTATAGCAAATAGAAATGTATTGGCTCCCAGTTCTGGAGGCTGGGAAGTCCAATAATAACGTGCCAGCATTTGGCGAGGGTCTTCTTGCTGCACCATCACATGGAAGAAGGGAAAAGAGAAAGAAGAGGGCCAAACTTGCCCTTTTATGAAAGGTATTAGTCCTACTTATGAGGGCAGAGCCCACGTGCCCTAATCATTTATTTAAAGTTTCATCTCTTAATACTGTAACAATGGCAATTAAATTGCCATATGAGTTTTAGAGGGAACAAACATTCAAACCATAGCAGGTACATTTCAAAGTACAAGGAAGAGACTCCAGTGCTAATACACTGAGCACCTATGTGACATCTTTTCCAAGCATCATCTAATTTAGTCTTTACAATATTCTTATATGGTAGGTACTAGGTTCAAAGATTCTAGATGACAAAACTGAGGATCTGAGAGTTAACATGCCTGTCATAGTCCATTAATGCTGCTATAACAAAATACCACAGACTGGGTAATCTATAAATACTAAAAATTTATTTCTCACAATTCTGGAAGCTGGGAAGTTCAAGATCAAGGTGCCAGCAGATTCAGTGTTAGGTGAGTGTTGCTCTCTCTGTGTCCAAGATGGTGCCTTCTTGCTGATGCCGCATGTGGCAGAGAGCAAAATGCAAAAGGACCTAGCTAGTTTCTTCCAGTCCTTTCACAAGGCCCTAATCCATTAATGAGGGCAAAGGTCCCATGGCCTAAGAAACTTTTAAAGGCCAAACATCTTAGTATTGTTGCATTGGGGATTATGTTTCAACATAAATTTTGGAGGGGACATAAATATTCAAACCATAGCAATGCCCAAGGTCACATAATTAGAAAGTGACATAACCAGAATTAAAATCCAAGTCATTTTTTTCTCCAAAGTTCATATACTTAGCCATCGTAAGACATGGCCTCCTATGAAACAAAACAATAAGCAGTGTATTTTCAATCTTCAAAGGAAACTTGTCTGAAATTATGGGAAACTTCTTAGTCCTGGTGACAGTTGCAGGAGGGAGATAAGGGAGGATCCCTGGAGAATCTGCAACCCACCCCACAAGTATTTACATCAGATGCTTTTATGCACATGAGAGAACCTGCCCAGGCCCTTGTCTGGACATGCCCACAGTGGACTGGGGGCCTGCCTGCGCACTGGAAGAATGGAGTGGAGCCACTGGGGATTCGTGCCTTATGCAGTGGGGAGGAGCATGGCCTCTTCAGGTTGTGTGTGTGCTGGCCTGGCATTCAATCTGTGAGTTGGAAGCCTGTTGGAAGGACCTCTTTTGGTTTCTTTTTGCTCAGAGCTTTCTTTTAATAAATTCCGCTCTCCTCACTTTTCAATGTGTTCATGTGCCTAATTTTTCCTGTTCTTGTGACAAGAACCTGGATTTTAGCTGAACTAAGGAGCAAAAAATCCTGGATCATTTTGGTGGCCCATACTGGTAACATGAGGAAAGGTGAGTAAAATGCAGACCAAAAAAATGTTTGTACCTTTTGTTTCTGAGACTTTTTGTCCTTGGACTTCTTCTGAGGGTAAACTGTGCCCCACCTCGTTGCTCTCAGGGGTCAGGAATGTCAGTCTCGGTCCAATCCAGACTTTTCTATGGCATTTTCCTTCTTTTTTTGAGACTGTACTGGCACCTACCCTTTCTTTCACAATATTGGGGGTGTTTCACCCCCACCCCAATGACTGCAGGCGTGTGCACAGGACAGACGGGTGAGCAGTGGCTCCCTGCTCCCTTCCCCTCCCAGGTGGGGCTGGAGCACATGGCCCAAGGCCCCCACGTGGCAGGCTGGCCAGTGTTCCCCAACACACGTCCAGGATGTCTTCCCCTCCCCTGGCTGAGGGGTCCTGCTCTGTCTGAGCCCCTCGGAAGAAACAGCAATTAAGTTTCTCTCCCTGTTGGAGGAAATTATTCACATAAGAATAAGCGGTTCTTTCCCCAGGTATCTTTCTGATACGGTTTGGCTGTGCCCCACCCAAATCTCATCTTGAATTGTAGTTCCCATAATACCCAAGTGTTGTGGGTGGGACCCTATGGGAGATAATTGAATCATGAGGGCAGTTTCTCCCATACTGTCTTGTGGTAGTGAATAAGTCTCACAAGATCTGATGGTTTTATAAGGGGAAACCCCTTTCACTTGATTCTCATTTTCTCTGGCAGCCACCACGTAAGAGGTGCTTTTCGCTTTCTGCCATGATGGTAAGACCTCCCCAACCACATGGAACTGTGAATCCATTAAGCCTATTTTTCTTCCCGGTCTTGGATATGTCTTTATCAGCAGTGTGAAAACAGACTAATACACTTTCCAACTCTGCACTTTAAGCTGTTTTTTTTCTTTTTTCCACCAGGCCAGGCATTAACTTTGTTATGTGAGAGGCTTTTTTATTTTCCTTTTAGAAGACGTTTGACTAGACCAGGACTCCAACAGTCACTGTTTATATTCTCTGTAAAGTTGTAATTATTCAAAAAAAAAAAAAAAGGATTTTTGAAGTTGGTCTTAAGCTATACTGAATCTGGTGTGTTTTGTATGTCTTTCTTTATGGTTCTGTCAGAAAGAGGGGTACCTTAGGATGGGATGTGGGCCTAGGATTGCATAGGCCCCACTGTCCAAGCCCAGCAAACTGGTCAGTGGCAAACTTTGCTGAAGGCCTCCATCTTGTTTTAAATTATTGGGAGTGTGACCTGTAACCACATGGCAATGCTTTGTTTTAGCCTTCACCATTTACAGTGGTGGCCCAAGTTCAATCCTGGCTTAGGGAATGAGTCCTTTCTGGTTTGATATCTGTGTGACCTTTGCCATTTGTCGATTCTCTTCCCCTCCATGAACCACCTTGTATTTTCCTTTCTCGGAGTAGTTGGGGGTTACCTTTGGTAAAGTTAAAAAGCCAGAAATATTGGCTGCTTGGCATGGCTAAAGTCGGGTAATAAGGGACTTAAAAGAATTTTCTTAAAGAGCGCTCAGCTTAATTAGAAGTGGATATCCAAGTTATGGGTATATTTAAAAGGACTTTATGGTTTTCTCTTCTTGGATCTTGTTTTGCTGGGAAAAGGTTTTTTTTTCTCAGTCGACCGAACTCTATTTTGCCTTGCCACTCTTCTGAATGCATGAGAGGTTCTGAGATAATTTCTGATGGCCTGGGACTCTTTGGGAAAAACAGAAAAGGTGCCACAGATTCAATTTTTGGAGACACCTGTTTTCCTTATGAAGTGCCAGGAATTAGAGGTGTATAGATCCCTCTCAAAATCTGGTTTTGTCTTCCAGCTACACTTGTTTATTAGGCCCTAGAAACTGCATGCTTTCCAAACCTTGCTCTTAAAGGGCTCCACCCAGAAGCCAATAATGCAATTAGGAGATTGGCAAAGGAAAAATTTTATAGCTACTGGATCTTCTTCTGCCTGTCTGTGTGGACATACATGTGTTGTGTGTGTGATGTCTATTAAAAAAAAAAAAAGAGCTCTAATTAATTGACTTAAAGAAGGATGAGCGCTTGGATGAAATATTTTTTAAAGGGAAGATAAAAGCTATGGTACTTTTTAGTTCATGTGACTTTAATTTTTCAGAAATAAAAACAGCCTTAAAGATTATTGGTAAAATGCAGATGTTGTCAAAATGTGAATTTTTGCCTAGGTGTATCACATTTATTCATTTGCGTATGTTAAACCATCACCGTCCCTGCATCTCTGGTATGAAACCCACTTAATGATGGTGGATTATCTTTTTGATATGTTGTTGGATTCAGTTAGCTAGTATTTTGTTAGGGATGTTAATGTCTGTGTTCATCAGGGATATCAATCTGCAGTTTTCTTTTTTGGTTATGTCCTTTCCTGGTTTTGGTATTAGGGTGATGCTGGCTTCATGGAATGAATTAGTAAGGGTTCCCTCTTACTCTATCTTGTGGCATAGTGTCAAAAAGATTGGAACCAATTCTTCATTGAATGTCTGGTAGAATTCTGCCGTGAATCTGTCTGGTCCGGGACTTTTTTTGTTGGTAATTTTTTAATTACCATTCCAATCTTGCTTCATGTTATTCCTCTGTTCAGGGTATCTAATTCTTCCTAATTTAAGCTAGGAGAGTTGTATTTTTCCAGGAATGTATCCATCTCTTCTAGGTTTTCAAGTTTATGTGTGTAAAGGCGTTCATAGTCGTCTTGGATGATATTTTGGATTTCTGTGGTGTCAGTTGTAATAGCTCCCATTTCATTTCTTATTGAGGTTATTTGGATTTTCTCTCTTGTTGGTTAATCGTGCTAATTGTCTATCACTTTTATTTATCTGTTCAAAGAATGAGCCTTTTGTTTCATTAATCTTTTGGGGTTTTTTTGTGTGTTTCAATTTCATTTAGTTCTGCTCTGATTTGGCTGTTTCCTTTATTCTGCTAGGTTTGGGTTTGATTTGTTCTTGTTACTCTAGATCCTTGAGGTGTGACCTTAGGATATCAGTTTGTGCTCTTTCAGTCTTTTTGATGTAGGCCTTTAGGGCTATGAACTTTCCTCTTAGCACCACCTTTGTTGTATCCCAAAGGTTTTGATAGGTTGTGTCATTATTGTCGTTCAGTTCGAAGAATTTTTTAGTTTCCATCTTGGTTTTGGTTTTGACCCAATTATCATTCAGGAGCAGGTTATTTAATTTCCATATACTTGTATGGTTTTGAAGGTTCCTTTTGGAGTTGATTTCCAGTTTTATTCCACTGTGGCCTCAGAGAGTGCTTGATATAATTTCAATTTTCTTAAATCCATTAGGCTTATTTTGTGGCCTATCATATGGTCTATCTTGGAGAAAGTTCCATGTGCTGTTGAATAGAATGTGTATTCTGCAGTTATTGGATAAAATATTCTGTACATATTTGTTACATCCATTTGTTCTAAGGTATAGTTTAAATCCATTGTTCCTTTATTGACTTTCTGTCTTGATGACCTGTCTAGTGCTGTTGGTGGAGCATTAGAATCCCCCACTATTAATCTGTTGCTGTCTATCTCATTTCTTAAGTCTACTAGTAATTGTTTTACAAATTTGGGATCTCCAGTGTTAGGTGCATATATGTTTAGGATTATGATATTTTCCTGTTGGACAAGGAATTTTACCATTATATAATATCCCTCTTTGTCTCTTTTAACTGCTGTTACTTTAAAGTTTGTTTTGTCTGAAATAAGAATAGCTACCCCTGCTCGCTTTTAATGTCCATTTGCATGAAATGCCTTTTTCCACCCTTCATCCTGGGTTGTAAATTCCCCTTTTCCTTGTTATATTTGAAGTTGAGCCCAGTGTTTCTCCCCAAATGCAAAACCCCATTACAGTGGTCCCTATACCTATTGCAACAGTTCTGACTATAGTCTGCCTCACTGTTCTTTAACAAGTGTCATGAATAATTTTTATTTAACAATAATAAAATAATACAACATAATAATATGTTTTATCTTTAGAATGTGCTAAAAACTTTATATACTTAACTCCTTTAATCTTCACCTTCATCCAGCAGGATAGTCATTATTGTTAGCTATCCCCACTACCCAGATAAGGAAGCTGAGGCACTGAGTTTTTAGGTACCTCACCTGGGTCACATAGGTAACAATAACTACCACAACAACAACAAAACCTCAAATGGACGTGTGCCAAGGCTCAACGCTATGCCTTCAAAACATTTAGCCAGCTGTTACTCAGACATAAAATAATGAGAAACGGATGTTCCACCCATAGATATTCAACAGGTTCAAACAAACAGTTGCACTGAACCATTTTTACCTCTAAAAGTGTGGCGCACAGGGGCGTCTGAACCCTGCATTTCAAGTACAGTTTACAAATGGTTTCACCGAGGGTTTTCTAATCTGAATAAAGGAAGACAAGGAAGCTGGGATGAAACACAAAACTTAAATTTAGTAAAAGGGTCACAAAAGGATGCTGTTGAATCCCTGTGGGGTTTCTCTGTGGGTGTCTGAAAATGGGAAGGAGATAGAAGGCCAAAGGGAGCTCTGTGTGTGATATAAATGACCACAGCTCAATGTTTAGGAAGACATTCTAAAGGGAGAAATTTCCTCCTGTAGGACAAAAGAGGATAACAATAATAGCAAACATTAATTGAGTGCTTACTGCATGCCAGGCACCAAGCATGGTTCTAAGTGTTATTGTTTCTTAATCATTACATGATTTGGTCTGATTTGATCTTCACAACAATTCTATAAGGCATATTTTGAGAAATTAGCCATGTCTTGTGTGGAGAAACACAATGTAAGCTCAAAGGGAACTAATCGGAAAGGACAACTGCTGCATTTACACAAAACAATATTAGGAAAATAAAGATTAATGGTTCTTGCCTGTAGATTTCTATTTGTACAATTGCTGGAGAAAAGGGTTTTAAAATTTACCCAAATAAAACTGTACCTATTAGTTTGCAGTTATTTATTGAAAATGAAAGACGATTATTATGTCATACTCTTCCCCAACTCTTCAAATTGGATAGCATTTCTATAAAATGAGTGTTTAGAGATTTCTAAAATAAAAACAATACAATAGAGGAACAACAAAGAAAAAAACTCAAGGTATCTGAATTGTTTCCGGATAAATGAATGTGTTTTTAAGAATTATTCAAGCAAATATTGAAAATACTTCAAGAAGAGAGAGAGAGAGAAAGACAGAAATTAGATATTTTCTTCTTATAACTATAAATGTGTTATATATGTATGGTGTAGGAGTCCAGAATATGCCACCCCAAAATATGCCTCTTTGACATAAGAATTATTTTCAGTTGATTATTCTAAGAAACTACAGACACAGGAGAAGCTCTAAAAACAGAGAAGTTACCCTTTTGTAAGAGAAATTCACATCTATTGAAAAAAACTCCATTTGTAAGGGTGTCTTCCACTCCATACCAGAAAGAGAAGGCTTACTCTAAATCACTGGAAACTCTTATCAGTGGGGAAGGTACCTACTTACATTTGCATAACAAATGTTACCCTTGTTTACCATGTTTTTTCTAGTCACATTCCCATAACTGCTTCCCCTCCACATCCTTCTTTCTTTGTTTCAACTGAAGATAGTATTTAAGCCTAAATTCAAAGCCATTTTTTTTTGAGATTTACTTTTTGCTCTCAGTATCTCCCAATGTATATACATAAGGCATACATGTTACTAAACTTTTTTGTTTTTCTCCTGTTAAGCTGTCTTTTGTTACAGGGGTCTATCCCAACTAAGAACTATGAAGCATAGCGGGAAAAATACCTTTTTCCTCCCCTACAATAAAATGATCTCTTTAGGTTACATTGAAAAACTGAGATGAAAAGATATTCTTCCCATGTTAAATCAATCACCATGGACATGCAAAAGAAAGAAAACATAAAATGGAAGAAAGTTTTATTTTTAATGAAATAAGGAAAGAGCCACACAACAAACTATAACCAAAAAGATTATGTTGGAGCTCAAAAACTGATACCCCAAAATATAACATTTGGTCACAGTGAACTGAAGAAGCTTTAAGGTAGCACTGACTTTCCTCACTCCCCATAATAGTCTCTCTTAAAGCATAGGATAAAGTTGTTCTCTGAAGTTCCTTTATCTGCCTAAAGTCTGAATTCACCAAGGAAGACAATGGATTTTTCTTCCCCTCCCTGTTATCTCATTACCTATTGCAAGAAAGAAGACCAAGAATGTAAGCACACCAGAAAAGACTCTACAAGATAATGTCTGTCTCTTAGACTCATTTACATTCTAAAGAGAACCACTTACCAGGCAATCTATGTTCCCCAACCATTCATTCTCCCTAGTAATCCTTTACTGCTCCTCAATAAAATTTCTCATGTTTTGCAAGGATCCAAGCCCCAATTCTTTCTGTAACTTTAAGATGATATATAAGGGTCTGATTGGTGGCTCACCCCTGTAATCTCAGCACTTTGGGAGGTCAAGGTGAGATTGCTTAAGGCCAGTTCAAGACCAGCAATGTACGTAGTCTGACCCTGTCTCTACAACAAAGATAAAAGAAATAGCCAAGCATGGTGGCATGTGCCTAAAGTCCCAGGTACTTGGAAGGCTGAGCAGAAGGACTGCCTGAGCTACAAGTTGGAGGCTATAATGAGCTATGATCACGTCACTGCATTACAGTCTGAGTGACAGAGCAAAACCCCATCTCTAAAAATAAATGAATACATTTTAAAAGATGTCATATAAGCTTCTATACTCCACTGGGGGATTGGATCTTCATTCTGAAGGCTCCCTTGTATACACATTAAATAAACATGTATACCTATTCTCCCATTAATCAATATGCCTTATGCCAGTGATTTTTAGGGAAACTTCAGGGGGCCAAGGGCCTTGCCCCCTACGAATATCAGCCAAATGTAGTGGAACTGAAACCTAAACAGGCATAGATTCCAAGATAGACCTAAAATTCTCCACATATTAAGGAATATTGTTAAGTATCAATGATATACCATATACTGAGAAATATTCTAAGTATTAACTAATTTAATCCTGACGACCCTGTGAGATAGGTAATATTATTTTCCCTATTTACAAGCAATGAAACAGAGGCATAGAGAAGGTAAGTAACTTGCCCAAGATCACAAAACTACTGGTTATTAAAACTGAAGTTTGAACTCTGGAACTTGAGTAGAGCACAGAGCTCTCCAAAAAGAAGTGGCACAAAAATCCCTCACTTAACAAAGAAAGTTCTGATATAAGGCTGGGCTGGACTGAGAGAGCCTCCTTGAAGCCACTCCAGTACAGAGTGGCCAGGGAGGCAACCCTGAACAAAACAAGTCCCAGAAAAAAACAGGTGGTCAGCATGGCAGCAAGGGGCTGGGGGTCGGGGAAGGCAACCAATTTGTAGCTGTTAATCTTTGTCAGGAGAAGAAGAGCAAGTGCCAAGTCATCATTCAAGAAGCCTGTGGCACATGGGGCTTTACTGCAAGACTATCAGGCCGGTCTTTGTCAGACTGTACTGCAAAATCCATGTAAACCGGCTCTGAGACTCCTGATTTAAATCCAAGCATGCTGAAACCTCATGTTCCCTTAACCACACAATTTTTTTTTTTTTTTTTTTTTTTTTAAGCAAATAAATGATCTATAACAAATGTCTTACAGAATATTTTGAAGATAGTTTTTATAACATTAGGCTGAGGATGGATTACTGACAATTCATAGAGTTGGTTTGGCCTTAGAAAATAAGGTGGTGGGGAGAGAAAACAGTAGAGGGATCCCTCCTTCACTCCTTTAGCCAAAATAAATTCCAAAGATGTGAAATGTTTAAATATAACGAAATGAAAATTTTAAAACCCTAGAAGAAACCATGAGAGATTTGAAATGATAAATTTAGGATGTTTGATCAAAAAAGCTTAGAGACCTCTACAATGTCAGTTAAAAAGAAAAGCATATGTCCCCTTCCCCAGTGCATCTGCTTCTTTAGTGTATATATTATACATATATGTATATATATGAAACATGGATTTATTTATACAATTATAGTCACTCACCACACTAACGTTTATATATCTATATACAGCTATATAGATATAAAGATACAGATAGATATAAATGTAATCCTCACAACTCTAAGAGGCACACGTTTAGCAATAAGCTGCTCTGTCTTTAAAGAGTTAATGTGTAATAATAATGCTAAACTATAAATAATGCTTCATTTCATCCTATATCATGTATATATAGTCACTTAATGAGGAGGATATGTTCTGAGAAATGCATTATTAGGCAATTTTGTTGTTGCGCAAACATCAGAGAGTGCACTTACACAAACCTGGATGGGAGAGCCTACTAGACACCTAGGCTATATGGTATAGCCTGTTGCTTCTAAGCTATGAACCTATACAGTACATTACTTTACTGAATACTGTAGGAAATTGCAACAAAATGGTAAACATTTGTGTATCTAAACCTAGAAAAGATACAGTAAAATATGGTATTATAGTTTATGGGATCCTCATTAATATATGCAAAATTATTATTGCCTAAAATGTTGTTATGTTGTACATAACTGTATATATGTATATATACAGTCCTCCCTCAGTATCCATGGGAGATTGGTTCCAGGACTTCCTTTAAATACCAAAATTCATGGATGCTCAAGTCCCTGATATAAAATGCCTTAGTATTTATGTATAGCCTATGCACATCTTTCCATATACTTTAAGTCATCTCTAGATTACTTATAATACCTAAATAATGCAAGTGCTATATAAATAGTTGTTTTATTATATTGTTTATAAAATAATGACAAGAAAAAATGTCTTTACGGACCCAATTAAAAAAAAAATTCTATCTGCGGTTGTTTGAATTCATGGGTGCACTACCCACAGATATGGAGGGCTGACCTTACATACAAAATGAACATAAAATATGTAATCTTAGGGTGAGGTGAACCAGCATTTACAATTTTAGACACAAATCCATGTTTCAAATAGTCTTCTTGATAATCCTGAATATTTTAGGCCAACTTCTTATCAGATCTGATGAGACTGTAAGTATTTTTCACCCTGCAATAGAGTTGAACAGAAACGAAGAGCGCATCAAAGGACCAAGAACGGGACATGGCTGTAAGGTTCTCTGGCCGGCATGCTGTTATTCATGTAGTAGACACCATTACTGTGTTACACTGTTGCTGACATGGCCTCAGTGACTGTGAGGACTCCCTAACATTCCCTGTGTCACTGAGTTACTCTTTCCAGTCTCAAAGTGCAGAGCCCCATGATGGAATCTGAATCACTGGTCTATGCCTGGCTACCATAGGGCAGAGAGAAGGAGGACAATTTCAACTGTCTAAATGCAAGACAAGGCTCCGTATGAAATGAGAGAATCCCAACAATAGGAAGGAATTGGGTGCTCTACAGCTGTGACAATGAACATTGTCCACTAGTGCATGTCTTAGCAATTCATAGTGGCTGAGAGCATGGGCACAGAGTCAACAGACTGAGATCAAAACTATCATTTGCTAGTCCCATGACATGACTGCTCTTAATAGGGTTCCATCAGAGAATTAAGCACTAACACTCCAAAACAATTGTTCTATACAATGCATTAATTTATTTCCTACGTTACTAGAATGGTGTTAGTTACATGTTCTTGGAAGAACTGAGAAAATAGTCACTCCAGTCGTTTTCTATAGGGCTTAATTACCTCACTGAACTCCTTATGAGAGAAGCTGCAAGCTTAGATAAATTATTTACTTTTTCTATGCCTGTTTTCTCTTTTAATTTCTAAAGTATAGACAAAAATTACATCTTGTTCTTAATTTTTAAAGAGAATGTAATGAGCTAAAACATGTAAAGAACTTAGAACAATGCAAGGCACAGTAATAAATGCCATTTCTATCAATGTCATATCCATATTTATATTTTTCACTTCTACCTGTAGCATGGGTGCTCAGTAAATAGTTGAGGAATGAATGGATATATGCCTGGGTGAAGATTCACCATAGTGGTGTGCAGAGTAAATTAGGTGAGACAGGAGGCAGAAAGGCTGTTTGGAACTTGCTTGAATAATAACACAAAAAGGTAAGTAAAGAGGTTTTGAAACAGGGAGACAACACTGGAAATTGAGAGAACAGAGAGATTATTCCACAAGTCTTGGAATCTGACAGGGTGTGGGGAGTGGAAATAACACAAACTTATGAGCTTGGGTAACTGAGTAAATGGATGGTGGTGTCATTCACAGAAAGAAAAAAGAAAACTTCCAGAGAGAGATGATGAGCTGAGTTTGGAACATTCAGGTAATTGACCTTATAAGCAATGTGAAAGAGGGGATATTTATTCAAAAAGAATTTTGTTACCTTTTTCCATTTTTTTTTTTTAACTTTTTTCCTTTGTTTAAATCCAAAGGACCTTCCAACCAGGACTGTATTCAAACCATTCCAAGAAGAGTGCCATATTTGGTGGCTGGGTTGTATGGTTGCAAGTCATAGAAACAACTGTTATTAGCTTAGGAAGAAGAAATAGAAGAGTGCAGGAATTTATTGTGGTAATATAGGGGAATATACTGCAGAAATAATTGGAAAGAATACATTAAAACCTCAGAAAGAGTACAGTTGGGAAAGAAAGCCATCAGGTATCCAGAAAGGGCTCTGTCATAGGGTTTTCTTTCTTGTGTTGGCCTCCTTATTCTCTCTCTGCAGACCTGTTATTTCTGCTACATAGTCCACATGCTGAGAGGTGGCCATGCCACTTGTAGCAGATATCAGTGTTCTGCCCAAATACCTTCCAATTCCAATTTGTTTTTTTGTGGATGCCCTAGCTTTGGTATGCTTTTGATGTAGAAGATCAGAGGACTTATTTCCTGGTCCCAACCAGATGAAACAAAGAAACTTGCTGGAACCAACAAATGGTGCTGAAAGCAACCTCTAATTGCCCTCATTGCTCATTAGCATAAGACACTCCCATCACCACCATGACAGTTTACAAATGCCATGGCAATGACCAAGATGTTACCACCCCTTTCAATGGCAACTACCTGGAAGTTAATGCTCCTTTTCTAGAGATTTCTGCATAGCCCACCCCTTAATTTGCATGTAATTAAAAGTAGATATAAATATAGCTAGCCAATAGCCCACAAGTGCCAACTCTGGGCACACTGCCTATGGATTAGTGCTGTTCCACAAAAAGCAGTACCGGTTCAATAAAAGGAGCTGTCTTTCACTGCTGGTTCATTATTGAATTATTTCCTGAGAAAAGCCAAGAACCCTCCTAAGCTAAGCCCCAATTTGGGGGCTAGCCCACCTCCATCCCTTTCCCTCCGCTCCCCAGTGTACATTTTGTACACTGGCTCAAAGGGTGAATTTAATTTCCAGTCTCAGTGGTAGCTAATTTGAACCTGATTTGAAATTGATTGTTTTCAAGCAGATACTAGTATGTATGCATTTATTAATAGGCACTGAGTCTCATTTTCTTCTACTTTCTCTACTAATCTGTTTATGAAATGTGATTTTCAGCAACCATGAACATACATGCAATGTATTAGTCCGTTTTCACACTGCTGTAAAGAACTACATGACACTGGGTCATTTCTAAAGGAAAGAGGTTTAATTGGCTCACAGTTCTGCATGGCTGGAGAGGCCTCAAGAAACACAATCATGACAGAAGGCGAATGGGAAGCAAGACACATCTTACATGGCAGCAGGACAGAGGGAGCGATGGGGGAAACTGCCAAACACTTTTAAACCATCAGATCTCATAGGAACTCCCTTACTAGCATGGGAACAGCATGGGGGAAACTACCCCCATGATCCAATTACCTCTCACCAGGTCCCTCTCTTGACACATGGGGATTACAATTAGAGGTGAGATTTGGGTGGGGACACAAAGCAAAACCATATCATGCAATGAGATGAAATGGAATTTATTTCAATATCCATCTAATTTTTTTTTTTTTTTTTTTTTTGAGATATAGTCTTGCTCTGTCACCCAGGCTGGAGTGCAATGGCACAATCTTGGCTCACTGCAACCTCTGCCTCCCAGGTTCGAGCGATTCTCCTGCCTCAGCCTCCTGAGTAGCTGGGACTACACCACACCCAGCTAATTTTTGTATTTTTAGTAGAGATGGGGTTTCATCATGTTGGCCAGGCTGGTCTCGAACTCCTGACCTCAGGTGATCCACCTGCCTCACCCTCTCAAAGTGCTGAGATTACAGGCATGAGCCACTGCACTTGATCTAACTTTTCTTTTTAAATAACATTTATTTTCTCTTTTAGGGCATAGGAATTGTAGTTCACACCTACAATTCTGTTTAGAGGACTGCCAAGAGAGTCTTGGAGTCCCATTTGCTGGCATGTAGCAGAGATGAAAGTGCCCGGGAATTTACATTCTCCCACCCTCAATGCAGTCCTTAGTCAATGATAATGGCTGAAAGCATAGGCATGTCCTGTTTCCTTGTCTCTAATCAGAAAACTCCAAAGTGTGACTCTCACTCCAGGGTTCTGTTGCAGGATAAAATTGAGTAATCCTACCTTCTATGGAACTTTTGCTTCCCCCTTTATCCTGCCTTGTTTCCATTAGTGCCTTACTGATTTTTCCTGTGAGCACTTAATGATTTGATTGCAGTTGTAGCCTCATCTCAGGGTCAGTGTCATGGGAACCCAACTGTTATGGCTTGAATTGTATCCCTCAACAAAGATATGTTGGAAATAAAGTCCTTGCAGATGTAATTAGTTAAGATGAGGCAATTAGGGTGGACTCTATTCTAATATGACTGCTATCTTTATAAAAAGGGGAAATTTGGATATGGAGGCAGACATGCACAGAGGGAAGATAGACAAGGTGAAGATAGCCCTGTAACTAGAGTACTGCATCTACGAGTTAAGGAATAACAAGGACTGCTGGCAAACACCAGAAGCTAGGAGAAGCAAGGAAGGATGAGAGAAAACTCAGAGCAGGGCCATGAATTTAGACTTCTGGCTTCCAGAACTGTGAGAGAATAAATTTCTATTGTTTGAAGCCACCAAGCTTTTGGTACTTTTCATACAGCAGCCCTAGGAACCTAATGCATTAATTAACAACAGCCATGTGCCCAAGATTTTACACTTTCTCTCTTTCAGAGCTCAGTACAGACTGACAGAAGATTCTCTTAGCTCCTATTCCAGATTCTCAGAGTGTAGATTCTGACTGGATTACCCTGGTCCTTGAAGTATACCTAGGAGATGGAGTAACATTGTACAAGCATCCATATTGTCATTAAGAGGAAAGAGTTTCCACTAGAAAAGAGAGGTAATTTTTTGTTCCATGGGCTGCAGAGAGATCTTTTAAATGGCCAATATGAAACGATTTCTCAGAGTGGAATTTTCTGAGAAAAATTGTACAGTGCTAATGCCAAACTAGCATGTATCCAACAAGAAATGATGAAGAAGTTTGATTACTTTTTCAAATTCGGATGATGTTATAAATTTATAGGGTTTCCAAAACATGCAATTTGCAAAAGCTTCAAAGTTGATTAGTGTTGCCATTTTGACTTCCTGATTTGGCTTCTGAATGGCAACAATGCATGCTACAGAATAATGTTAATTCAGAATCAACAACAAATCTTGCTGTGCCGTGAAACATTAAGTCAATTTATGTCAAATGTTGTTGCACAGGGATTGAAACTTAATAAACAGAAATCTGACCAGTATATCTATGAATTTACTTAGCAGAACAGTATTTTATCTTTTAAGCCAATTCTAAAAGGGAGAAGAAAAGAGACAGAGTTTCCTTTTCTTTTTTCTTATGATTCAAGCTAGAAGCAGAACATTTTGTACACTGACTCAAAGGGTGAATTTCATTTCCACTCAGCAGCAGCCAATTTGAACCTGATTCGAAGTTGATTGTTTTCAAGCAGTTCCTAGTATATATGCATTTATTAATAGATGAGCACTGAGTCTTATTTTTCTTCTACTTCCTCTACTAATCCAGTTATGAAATGTGATTTTTAGCAACCCTGAACATACATGCAATAAGATGAAATGTAATTTGCTTATTTCAATATCCACCCAACTTTTCTTTTTAAATAACATTTATTTTCTCTTTTAGGACAAGAATTTCGAAGAAGGGAACCTGCATACTTGAAGTTTCTTTGTAAGTAGAAGTAGTGGCTTTCTACGATCTATAAATTTGTATATATTAGCTAAATTTTTGACAATCATTGCCAGTTACCCAGAAATAGACAACTAGATGAGGATTCAGGTGCAAGTGGTTTATGAAGGAAGTGCTGCAAGGAGAATCTTGTAAAAGAGTGAGAAAAACAGGAGAGGAAAGAGGAAGAAGCAAGCAAGTGTGTGGTTTTAGGCCAGGTCCTTACTTCAGCCTAATCCTGCGTAAATCACAGTTCAGAGTTAGTGCTGTTTCAAGGCAAGTAGCTGGGCTTCATAACTCCTGCACCAGCCAGTCCTGGAATAAGGGTCACTGGCTTTAGGGTGGGGATAAAAAGGGGGTTTGTCAACTCCCAGGCACTTCAAACTTTTTGCTGTTGAGGCAAAGCAAACCCAGTAGCCCAAGAGTGGGCCTTCAGAGAGAAACACAGATGTGCGATTTGAAGAAAAAACACACAGTAACTGGAAAAACAATGCTCTGAAATGCTAAAAGAGACTCAGCAGTATACTTAGTGACATCCCTATGCCAGATACCTTCCCATTGATTTCATTAGGATAGAAAGTACAGCTTTTTGGTTTACCTTCTCCCCAAGCTTAGACAGCCTGCTTTAGCCTTCTGCACCATAGCCCCCACACAGCCCAAACTCCTGGGTTACCACATCTCAGCCTGGACTTCAATGTCCTTGGTCCTCAGTAATCTGTCAGGGTGGATCCAATGTAGACTAATTCGTTTTTCCTTTTTAACTTGAAATCTGATTGACTTGTGACCCTGACTTAATTGAAGGCAAAACTTTTATCTTTGGTAATACTGCAAAATTGAACTTGCCAAAATTATTATTTTAGACAATATGTTTTAAACATCAGGAAAAATTTAAAGTCTATTTATTAAACCTTTCACTATACATTCAGAAATCTCCATTAATAGTACCATGTTTTCTCAAGTCTCCCTGCAACAACCCTCATATATGTATTCATTTCTGACGAAATCTGAAAAAAATAAATAAGTCTGCTTCTATAGCAACCTTCCCCATAGGCTGCTACAATCAAAACCAATAATCTAGATGGGCTACAAACACTGCACCTCACCATCACAGTGCCCAAGTAGAATTGTTATAACTTGGCAAGATGAACCCAAGCTTTGTCCTCGGCTCTTCCTTTCTTTCTAGGATTTATACACTCTTGGGAATGTCTGGAATCCTGAGGAGGCAGTCAGAGAAATATCTCCTTATATGAGAGTTTGATTTGCCTCTTGGGAAGAACTTTCCATGAGGAAAAAAGAGTCATATGGACAGAATATGGCTAAGGGCAGTGGACAGGATCTGAGGGAAGAGGACAATCTTACCACAATCCAAGAATAAAATCATACTGTTGGTATGTTTTGTGACTGTCTTCTTTAGTTTGACATTGTTTGTGACAGTTGCATATAGCCATTCTCCCCTCGTTTTCCTTTCTATACTTTGTGGATGCAACACAATTTGTTTTTCTAGTGTACTATTGAGTACATGTAGATTGTTTTCAAAAACAAAGTCAGTTATTTCAGTACTGACTGAGTCCTCCAGTCCTGGTCCCAGGAACTCATGCGTAAGCCTCATTATGAGGAGGCACTATTAACAGGAGAAAGAAAGAGTTAACATGTAAGGACATTGGTGTGATAAGACATCAAACATGTTAGTTCCAGCGTTTTTGTTGGTGATGCCAGATAGCATGGCATTGCTGGCTTATTTCTTCTAGCAATCCTAGGTGCTCTTTCTAGCACAATTTATAATCCGTTTCTCTAAAGCCACCCCCTTTAACCTAGGAGACAAAATATGTTGTGTTCAGAAAATACCCACTAAATCACAATCCAAGATCAAGGGCCCTGAGGCAGCATGACCTCACAAGGACGCTATTAGAAGAAGCCTCAGTGATTATGAAGATGAGGGCTGGGCACAGCCACCTCTGCTCAGACTCTTGGACACGTCAGTGGCAGCAGGGGCAGCAGGTCTGTGTGAGTATGCACTGCTAGTTACCACCTTGGGCCTCATTTAACTGCTTGGAAAAAAAAAATAAAGGGAGATGGAATCTAGGGTAATAAGAAAAATACACAAACTTTGTAAAATAAATATATATCAAACACTTGTTTGAAACTAGTAGGATGGCCAGGCGCAGTGGCTCACGCCTGTAATCCCAGCACTTTGGGAGGCAGAGGCAGGCGGATCACAAGGTCAGGAGATCGAGACCATCCTGGCTAACACAGTGAAACCCCCGTCTCTACTAAAAATACAAACAATTAGCCGGACATGGTGGCGGGCGCCCGTAGTCCCAGCTACTCAGGAGGCTGAGGCAGGAGAATGGCGTGAACCCGGGAGACGGAGCTTGCAGTGAGCCGAGATCGCGCCACTGCACTGCAGCCTGGGCGACAAAGCCAAACCCCGTTCCTAAAAAAAAAAAAAAAAAAAAAAACTAGTACGATACCTGAGTTCTGTTATTTTTACCACCTGTGTTAATAATAATCAAACAATGCCTGCACCTAAGTACCCTACTATGGTCCCCCTTGCCATCAAATTCTTCTCTCGTTCTCCCAGTGACAACCATGGTCTAGCCATCTGTGATGATTATTTTCTTCATTTTCTTTACAGCTTTTCAACTTCAGTATGGATTCCTATATGACATAGTTTGGTTTGCCTTGTTTTTGAACTTTTACATGAGTAAAATCACATTGTTAGTGTCTTTTGTGACTGTCTTCTTTACCTTAACAATGCTTGTGACAGTTGGATATAGCCATCCTCCCCTGGTTTTCCTTTTTGTATTTTCTGGATGCAACACAATTTGTTTGTCTACCATACTGCTGAGTACATGTAGATTGTTTCCAGTTATTGGCTTTATGAGCAATACTGCTTAAACACTCTTGTATTCAGGTGCACACATGAAAGAATTTCTCTCAGGTATATCACCAGTAGTAGGATACAACTTCAATTTTACTAGAGAATGCTGAATTGTTTCAAAGGTGACTAGACCAATTTATCCTCCCTCCAGCAGTACCTGGGAATTCCTGTTGCCCCATGTCATCACCAGTCTGAATTGTCAGACTTTCAGTGTGTGTTAATCTGTTGAATATTGTGATGTTTAATTTTTTTTCCTTGATTACTAATTAGGTTATCAAATATATTTCTGAGTGCCTTGATTTTTATGCAATTGTAAATAGTATATAATTTTTTGAGACAGGGTCTCACTCTGTTGCCCAGGCTGAGAGTCCAGTGGTACATTCTTGGCTCACTGCAGCCCCTACCTCCTGGGTTCAAGTGATCCCCCCACCTCAGCTTCCCAAGTAGCTGGGACTACAGGCATGCACCACCACGCCCAAGCTAATTTTTGTATTTTTAGTAGAGACAAGGTTTTGCCATGTTGTTCAGGCTAGTCTTGAACTCCTGATCTCACCTCAGTCTCCCAAAGTACTAGGATTACAGGTGTGAGCCACTGCACCTGACTTGTAAATAGTATCTTTATTGGAATTCTATTTTTCTATATCTCTAAGTGCTTTGATTTGTTTGCTATTATAAATGGTATCTTTATTTGAATTCCATCTTCTATTTTTTAAAAAATCAACTTTTGAGATATAATTTATATAAATAAGATGCATCAGCTGGGAGTGGTGGCTCAAGGCTGTAATCCCAGCACTTTAGGAGGCTGAGGTGGGTGGATTACCTGAGGTCAGGAGTTCAACAGCAGCCTGGCCAACATGGTGAAACCCCGTGTCTACTAAAACTATAAAAATTAGCCAGGCGTGGTGTCACACGCCTGTAATCCCAACTACTCAGGAGACTGAGGCAAGAAAATCGCTTGAACCCAGGAGGCGGAGGTTGCAGTGAGCCAGGATTGCGCCACTGCACTCCAGCATGAGTGACAGAGTAAGACCTCATCTCAAAAAATAAAATAAATAAGATGAATCCATTTTAAATGTATTCATCAATGAGTTTTGACAAGTATATGTACCCATGTAACCACTATCCCATTTCTATATAAATGTTCTATAGAAATTCAGAACTTCCCTTATGCCCCTTTTCAAACATTCACCCTTAACTCCCATCACTGTGCAACCACTATCTGTTATCTTTCACCAGCTTTAGATTAGTTTTGCCTGTTTAAGAATTTTATATAAATATAATCATACACTATACCCTTGGGATAGCCAGTATCCAAGATGATCCAAAAATTATCCCTGGCTTCTGGTATTCGTATCTTTGTGTAGCCCCTTCCAACACTGTACCAGTGTTGGTCTGTGTGACCAGTCACATACAGTAGAAGTGATTGTCTATCACTTCTGAGATTAGGTTATCAGAAACACAGTTGCTTCCATCTCAGTCACTTTCACTCTCACTCTCTTGCATCACTTGTTCTTGGTGAAGCTATGCCCTGAGCAGCCCCATGGGGAGGCCCATGTGGCAAGGAACTGAAGCCTACTGCCAATAGCTATATATGTAATTAAACATGGAAGCAGATCCTCTACCCCCATTATGTCTCAGATGACTGCAGCTCTAGATGAACCATTGCAACTTTATGAGAGACACTGAGCTACAACCATCCAGCTATTCTGCTCCTAGACTCCCGACCCAGAGAAACTGAGATAATAAATGTTGCTTTAAGTCACTGAATGTCTGGGTAATATTATGCAGTAATAAATAACTAATAAGGCACTGTTTTGGGTTTAGCCTCTTTCACTCAGGATAACAATTTTGAGAGTCAGCAATGTTGTTTCATGTTTCAGGAGTTTATTCTTTATATTCTCGAGTGATATTCCATTGTATCACTGTAATAATGTTTATTATCTAAATATTGGTCATGATGTAGTTCAGGACATGTTACTC
Source organism: Piliocolobus tephrosceles (assembly GCF_002776525.5). NCBI lineage: Eukaryota > Metazoa > Chordata > Mammalia > Primates > Cercopithecidae > Piliocolobus > Piliocolobus tephrosceles. The sequence goes on along the minus strand of NC_045445.1, from coordinate 105,011,998 downwards.
CAAAATTTGACACCTTGTCTTATTGAATATTTTAAGCTGAAAATATTTGAGAAATGGTATATGTGGTAAGGACTTTCTGACTGTTTCCTGAAGCAGGTCATAAAACCCTCCTGTGAGAGGAACCCTCTGTGGAAGAACAGAATATGTCACCCCAAAATATGAAGAATTGTTGAGCTGAAGATGATTAAGAAGAAGCAGATGCAGGAAACCTCTCTGCCCTCCCTCTATTTGCTTAAAAGCAGGATAAAGACTTACAAAGACTAAAGGTATCCTTGCCTTCTGCCAGGAAGAAAAAGGTTAACCACCAGAGACAGCTTTAGACCCTCATTGGCCTGTAGATGGTACTAGAGAAATCTACATTAACAAGCTTTATTAACTCGCCTTTATCTGCTGTTTATTTGCCTTCCCCCAAGTTACTGCCAAAGTCCTTTTCCTTTGTCTTGTCACTTCTCTAAAAATTGACTGTTCTTTATTGAAAATGCTATATACACTGTCATTCAAAGCCACCTCTCTGAGAACTATTCATTCCCCATTGTCTCCCCATGTATATATGAAATATACATGTTAATATACTTCCATTTGTTTTTCTCCTGTTAATCTGTCTATAGATCAATCTGGTTATAGGGGTCCATTCCAACTAAGAAACTATGGGGGACCAGGCACGGTGGCTCACACCTGTAATCCCAGCACTTTGGGAGGCCAAGGCCGACGGATCATGAGGTCAGGAGATTGAGACCATCCTGGGTATTTCTTCATAGCAGTGTGAGAAGGGACTAATATGTTTCCCTTTGCTGTTCTCGTCATAGTGAGTGAGTTCTCATGAGATCTAGTTGTTTGAAAGTGTGTAGCAGTTCCCCCTTCACTCTCTCTCCTGCTCCACCATATGAAGACAGTACTTGCTTCTTATTTGCCTTCTGCCATGATTGTAAGCTTACTGAGGCCTTCCAGCCATGCTACTTGTACAGCCTGCAGAACTATGAGTCAAATAAAACTCTTCTCTTTATAAATTACCCAGTCTCAAGTAGTTCTTTATAGCAATGTGAGAATGGATTAATACAGAAAGTTGGTACCAGCAAGGTAGGGCATTGCTATAAAGATACCTGAAAATGTAGAAGCGACTTTGATACTGAGTAACCAGCAGAGGTTGGAACAGTTTGGAGGACTCAGAAGAAGACAAGAAGATGAAAGAGAGTTTGGTATTCCTAGAGACTTGTTAAATTGTTGTGACCAAAATGCTGATAGTGATATGGACAGTAAAGTCCAGGCTGAGGTCTCAGATTGACATGAGGAACTTATTGGGAACTGAAGTAAAGGTCGCTCTTGCTATGCTTTTAGCAAATAAACTTCTGGCATTGTGCCCCTGTTCAAGGGATCTGTGAAGCTTTGAACTTGAGAGAGATGATTTAGGTATCTGGTGGGAGAAATGTGTAAGCAGCAAATCATTCAAGATGTGACTTGACTCCCTCTAATAGCATACATTCATGTGCATTTGTGAAAAGATGGTCTGAAATTGGAACTTACATTAAAAAGCAAAGCAGAGCATGAAAATTTGGAAAATTTGCAGCCTGACCACTTGGTAGAAAAAAAAAAAATTTTTTTCTGGGGAGGCATTCAAGCCTGCTGCAACAATTTGCATAAGCAAAGAGGAACCAAATGTTAATAGCCAAGACAATGGGGAAAATGCCTCTATGGCATTTCAGAGATTTTATGGCAGACCCTCTCATCACAGGCCTGGAGGCCTAGATGAAAATAATCATTTCCTAGAAGAAAAAAAAATGGTTCCTCTCATCACAGACCTGGAGGCCTAGAAGAAAAAACTGCACAGGCCCCTCTGCTCTGTGCAGGCAGACATGGTACTCTGCATTGTGGCAGCTCCAGCTCCAGCCGTGGCTAAAAAGGGCCAAGGTACAGCTTGAGACATTGCTTCCAAGGGTGCAAGCCCCAAGACTTGGTGGCTTCCATGTAGCCTTGGGCCTGTGGGTACACAGAGGGAAAGAGTTGAGCCTTGGGAGCCTGTGCCTAGATTTCAGAGCATATATTGAAATGTCTGGATGTCCATGCAGAAGTCTGCTGTAGGGGTAGAGTCCTCATGGAGAACCTCTGCCAGGTCAGTGGGGAAGGGAAATGTGGGGTTAGAGTCCCCACATAGAGACCCCCCTGGGGCACTGCTTAGTGGAGCTGTAAGAAGAAGGCCACTGTTCTCCTGACCCCAGAATGGTAAATTCACCTACAGCTTGCATCATGCACCTGGAAAACATGAAGGCACTCAATGCCAGCCCATGGAAGCATCTGAGAGAGCTGTATCCTACAAAACCACAGAGGTATGAATTCCCAAAGTCTTAGGCACCCACCCCTTGCATCAGTGTGGCCTGGATTTGAGACATGGAGTCAAAGGAGATAATTTCAGAGCTTTAAGATTTAATGATTTCCCTGGTGGCTTTTGGACTTGCATGGGTCCTGTAGCCCCTTTGTTTTGCCCAATTTCTCCCTTTTGGAACAGGAGAATCTATGCAATATCTATACTCCCATTGTATCTTGGAAGTAACTAACTTGTTTTTTATTTTACAAGCTTATAGGTGGAAGGGACTTGCCTTGTCTCAGATGAGACTTTGGAGTTGGACTTTTCAGTTACTGCTGGAATGAGTTAAGACTTTGAGGGACTGTCAGGAAGGCATGATTGTGTTTTGAAATCTGAGAAGGACATGAGATTTGAGAGGGGCCAGGAAGGGAATGATATGGTTTGGCTCTGTGTCCCCACCCAAATTGTATGTTGAATTGTAATCCTCAGTGTTGTGAGAGGGACCTGGTGGGAGGTCATTGGATCATGGGGGCAGATTTTCTCTTTGCTATTCTCATAATAGTGAATGAGTCCTCATCAGATCTGGTTGTTTGAAAGTGTGAAGTACTTCCCCTCTTTGCTCTGTCTCTCTCCCCTGATCTGCCATGTGAGGACAGTGCTTGCTCCCCCTTCACCTTCCACCACAGTTGTAAGTTTCCTGAGGGCTCCCAGCCATGCTACCTGTACAGCCTGCAGAACTCTGAGTCAAACTTAATTTCTATATAAGTTACCCAGCTTCAGGTAGTTCTTTATAGGAATGTGAGAACAGACCAATAGACAGTCATGAATTTAGCAATGAGTAAGGAAAAGTTATTACTTTTTGTCCCTTACAATAGTGATGTATTTGTACAACATTTGGCCCAGAAAAACACAATTATTTTGGTATTTTCATGCTGATGAAATTTATTGAATTGGACTATTTAACATTAGTATCATATGTGCTTTTCAATTTTAGATTGTGGAAATGGGCCATAAGTATTTGAGGGCAGAACTATTTTCTTGCTTGATTCCCCACACAGAGTATTATGGACATTACAGAGTATTATGGACAGTTCCCAATTTACGATGGGTTCAACTACAATTTTTCGACTTTACAATTTTACTATAATATGAAAGCCATACACATTCATTATACTCCTTGACTTAGGATGTGGTTTATCTGGACATAACCTGATCATGAGTCGAAGAGCATCTGTACTCAGTAGGTATTTATTGCATAAATTAATAAAATTGGTGAAGTGTTGCATTATGCTTTTTCTGCTACCTCTACTGGCTACCATTGAGGTTTTCCTTTTTCTTTTGTGGAGGTAAAATTGTTTTCAAATATCTGTCTAAAATTATGCTTTCTTCTAATATAATCTAAGAGTTTTCTCTGTGGTGGAAGAATAATGTAAGCAGTTAAAACTCTTCAAAAGAGCAAAGAGCAGAGGCATTGTTGGTGTTCCTTGAAATTCTGATTAGCTGGGAAACTCCTGCAAGGAGATCGGGCTACTGAAAGAAGGGCTTCTTGTCCTACCTCTCTTTGAATAGAATAAGGTACATGAAAAGCATGTATGAAGGAGAGGAAGTATAATCTTAGAAAATATGCTGCTTCAATGTTCCTTCTGTGATGAGCGACACAGCCATATAGTATCTTCACTATCTACACCATTTTTACAAAATGTATTCATTCAGCAACTCAACAGCAGGCATTTGGGCTTCCTTGGGAATATGTAAATAAATTAATTTTCTTTCCACAGGGCCCATGCATTCAGAGGAGGAATGATCCCTGTCCATGAAAAAAAAAAAGATAATCCCAGCACTTTGGGAGGCCGAGACGGGCAAATCATGAGGTCAGGAGATCAAGACCATCCTGGCTAACACGGTGAAACCCCGTCTCTACTAAAAAATACAAAAAACTAGCCGGGTGTGGTGGCGGGCGCCTGTAGTCCCAGCTACTCAGGAGGCTGAGGCAGGAGAATGCTGTGAACCCGGGAGGCGGAGCTTGCAGTGAGCTGAGATCTGGCCACTGCACTCCAGCCTGGGCGACAGAGCAAGACTCCCTCTCAAAAAAAAAAAAAAAAAAAAAAGTAGAAAAGTTCAGAGAAGAGAACAATTTTCCACTTGGGAATGAGGGCATGAGAGCAGTGGGGAGGTGGTAGATATACTGACATGTTAATATATTAGGTCTTGTATTTCTTTTGTACATGGTCTCTCTTCTTTGACTGCCTCATTCATTCATCTCCACTACTTGAAAAATTATTTAATTTACAAGCATGTGCCAAAGTTCTACATCATGCTTCCTCTAAGATTCTATGCAAGCCAATTCAAATATTTCTCTCTTAAAAATATTTGTATGAAAAAAAGACATGGCTAGGAAATCACTGTTCAGTAGGATAAAATAAAAGTGCAAGCAAACAAGTGATAGAGAACCTCTGGTTAAAGAGCTTTACCCTCCTGACTGATGGACTGATATGGAAACGTCAAGATGAAGAATTTCCTAGCAGTTGTGAATCTCATTTAGGTTTATCAGAAAATTGTGGGGCAGGGAGAGTCAAGATGGCTTACTAGATGCACCCACCGAGAGACAAGATCATCAGGTAGACCAACATACTCCAAATAGATCTTCAAAAATAAGGCATTGAGTGTGGACAGAGGGAAGATGCAGGCCCCAGGCTGAAAGCGAAGGAAGCTGGGAACTGCCAAGCACCAGGACATATTTCTGACACTAAGTGGCTCCTAGAGAAGGGATAAGTGAAACAGGCATAGAGTGGCCCACTCTTGCCATGAATCTCCAAGATCCCAGGTCCAGGAGACCCCATGACCCCCTTGGACATCTGGTCTGACAGGGAGAACTGCCTTAAGAGTTGGCAGAGACAGAACTCCAGCCTGTGTGGAGTCCAGAGGGCTTGGTGCAGGAATGGCTGGCTGCAATGCAGCACAACCATGGGCACTCATCGCTCAAGGCTCACCATATTCTTCTAGGTGTCTCTAGTCTGTTATCAGCCGCATCTAAACAGAGGAGGGTTGTCTTGCCCATGGGATGGAGGCAGTCTGACCTGAGTAACCCACTGTCTGCTGGCCTCTCCTAGGGTCCTTGCCTTGCAGCACCTGCTTGCAGGGCAGCCCCAGTTTACCAGCAGCCACCGCCATAGCTCTTTTGCCAGCAAACCCCACCTAACCATCCATGTGGTTTTATAGATTGACTCCCACAAGCACTCACTCACCTGCACATTTCACCCTGCCAGCACACACTTATCCACAGCATCTCCCTGCTCCCTCACCAGCACCCCAGCCAGCACACACACACGGGGACCCATTATCATCTCTTCCAGTGCACATGCACACAGGGACCCCTCCCACATCCTGCCAGTGTGTGTGTGCACACACATACACACACACATACACAGGGACCTGCCACTGCCCTGGTGGCATGCATACACATGGGGACCTCTGACTGCCTCACTGGCATGCATGCATGCAGGGGTCTATTGCCACCCCTCCAGAGGACTCTTGCCAGCAGCCCCCATCAGAGCGTCACTGTCAACAGACTGGGAACACCTTGGCCCTTCCGATGTATCAGGTGTTTAACTCAATGGGCAAGAGAATAAAGCTGCAGGCCTGTTCCCAGTCCCTCAGGGATAGAGCACATAGCCAAAGAGTGCTGAGCTGAGCCTTTGCTCTCTGGAAGCAGTTAGAAATGAAGCCAAACAACTAAACCTAACGTATACTATAGTCAAGCCCTCAGGAGCATTAAAAAATATGAAAGCAAAAATTTCCATCCATAAAACAGCAACTTCAAAGATTAAATGAACATTAGCCCACACAGATGAGGAAGAGCCAGTTCAAGAACTCTGGCAACTCAAAAAGCCAGAGTGTCTTCTCATGACAAAAAAAAAAAAAAAAAAAAAATGACCACACTTGTTCCCTAGCAATGGTTCTTAGCCAGACTGAAATGGCTGAAATGGTAGACATCGAATTCAGAATCTGGATTGCAAGGAAGCTTATCAACCTACAGGAGAAAGTTGAAACCCAATCCAAGGAACACAGTAATATGGTCCAAGAGTTGAAAGACAACATAGCCAGTTTGATTTTTAAAAAGAATCAAACTGAACTTCTTGAGGTGAAAAACTCACTACAGACATCACAGAATGAAAATGGAAGCATGAATAACAGAAGAGACCAAGCTGAGGAAAGAATTTCAGAGTTTGAAGGCTGTCCCTTTGAATCAATGCAGGCAAACAAAAATAATGAAAAAATAATTTTTAAAAATGAACAAAACCTCCAAGAAATATGGCATTCTATAAAAAGATCAAACCTGTGACTCATTGGCATTCCTGAAACAGATGGAGAGAGAGCAAACAGCTTAGAAAACGTATTAGAGGATATTGTCCATGAAAAATTTTCCAACCTTGCTAGAGAGGTCAACGTATAAATTCAGGAAATTCAGAGAACCCTTGTGAGATAATACACAAGATGACCATCCCCAAGACACATAGTCATCAGATTCTCCAAAGTCAATGTGAAAGAAAAAAATCCTAAAGGCAGCTAGAGAGAAGTAGCAGGTCACTTACAAAGGAAACCCCATCAAGCTAACAGTGGACCTTTCAGCAAAAACACAAGAAGCCAGAAGAGATTGGGGGCCTACGTTCAGCATAATTTTAAAAAAAATCTAACCAAGAATTTCATATCCAGCCAAACAAAGCTTCATAAGTGAAGGAGAAATAAAATCTCTTTTAGACAAGCAAATACTAAGAGAATCCTTTACCACCAGGCCTGCCTTACAAGAAGTCCTTAAGGGAGTGCTACACATAGAAACAAAAGACAAACACCTGCTGCCACAAAGACACACTTATGTAGATAGCCCACTGACATTATACAGCAACTGTACAATCAAGTCCACATAACAACCAGTTAACAACATGATGACAGGTTCAAATCCTCATATATTAATATCAACCCTGAATGTAGTTGGGATGAATACCCCACTTAAAAGACACAGAGTGGCAACTTGGATAAAGAAACAAGACACAACTGTATGCTGTATTCAAGAGACCCACATCACATGCAATGACACCCATAAGCTCAACAGATGTAGAAAGATCTATCAAGCAAATGGAAAACAAAAAAGAGCAGGAGTTGATATGCTTATATAAAAGAAAACAGACATTAAACCAACAACAATAAAAAAGGACAAAGAAGGGCATTACATAATGAGAAAAGGTTCAATTCAACAAGAAGTCTTAACTACCCTAAATATATATGCACCAACACTGGAACACCCATATTCATAAAATAAGTTCTTAGAGACCGAAGAAGACCTTCCTACTATTATTGTGTTGTTATTAGTGAACAACACAATAATAGTGGGAGACTTCAACACCCCATTGACAGTGTTGGATCGACAAGAAATAAAACAAACAAAAATATTCAGGACCTAAACTCGACGCCTGACCAAATGGACTTAACAGACATGTACAGAATACACTACTAAACAACAATAGAGTATACATTCTCATCTGCACACACACTGCACACTTGGCCATAAAGCAATTCTCAACTAATTTTTAAAAACTGTAATCGTGCCAACCACACTCTCAGACCACAGTGCAATAAAAATAGAAATCTATACCAGTAGATCTCTCAAAACCATATAAGTACATGTAAATTAACCAACCTGTTTCTGAATGACTTTTGGGTAAACAATGAAACTAAGGCAGAAATAAAAAAAAAAAAAATCTTTGAAACTAATAAAAACAAAGATACAACATACCAGAATCTCTGGGACACAGCTAAAGCAGAGCTAAGAGGAAAGTTTATAGCACTAACCACCTACATCAAGCAGTTAGAAACATATCAAATTAAAAACCTAATATCACACCTAGAGGAACTAGAAAAACAAGAGCTAGGCAAAGCTAGCAGAAGAAAAGAAATAAGCAAAGTCAGAGATGAAGTGAATGAAATTGAGACATTAAAACCCATACAAAGGGTCAATGAAACCAAAAGCTGGTTCTTAGGAACAATAAATAAGATTGATAGACTGCTATGTACATGAATAAGGGAAAAAAGAGAGATCCAAATAAACGCAATCAGAAAAGACAAAGGGGACATTACCATCAACCTTACAGAAATACAAAAAGAAAAAGAAAAGCTCTCAGAGGCTACTACAAACACCTCTATAAAACACAAACTAGAAAACCTACAAGAAATGAATAAATTCCTGGTAACATACAGCCTCCCAAGACTGAACCAGGAAAAAAAATTGAAACCCTGAAAAGATCAATAACCAGTTCCAAAATTGAATCAGTAATAAAAAAAACCCTACCAACTAGAAGAAGCCCCAGAACAGATGGATTCACAGTCAAATTCTACCAGAGGTACAAAGAAGGGCTGGTACAAATCCTACTGAAACTATTCCAAAAAATTGAGGAGGAGGGACTCCTCTTGAACTCATTCTATGAGTTCAGTAGAATCATCCTGATACCAAAACCTGGCAGAAACACCGTGAAAAAAGAAAACTTCAGATCACTATCCCTGATGAATATAAATGCAAAACTCCTGGACAAAATACTAGCAAATCTAATCCAGCAGCACATCCAAAAGCTATTCCACTATGATCAAGTAGGCTTTATCTCTGAGATGAAAGGTTGTTTCAACATAGACAAGTTAATAAATGTGATAAATCACATATATGGAACTAAAAACAAAACCCACATGATCATCTCAATAGATACAGAAAAGGTTTTCACTAAAATTCAACATCATTTCATGTTAAAAACCCTCAACAAACTAGGCATCGAAGGAACATACTTCAAAATAATAAGAGCCATATATAATGAACTCACAGCCAACATCATACTGAATAGGCAAAAGCTAGAAACATTTCCCCTTAGAACTGGAACAAGATAAAAATATCCAGTCTTAGCACTTCTATTCAATATAGTACTGGAAGTCATAGCCAGAGCAATCAGGCAAGAGAAAGAAATAAAAGGCATCCAGATAGGAAGAGATGAAGTCAAACTATCTCTTTTTGCAGATGATATGATTCTATACAGAGAAGACTCCATAATCTCTGCCCAAAGGCTCCAAGAGCTGATAAAAAACTTCAGTAAAGTTTCGGGATACAAAATCTGTATGAAACTCAATAGTATTTCTATACACCAACATTGGCCAATCTGAAAGCCAAATCAAGAATGCAGTGCCATTCACAATAGCCACAAAAAAAAAAAAAATACCTAAGAATACAGCTAACCATGGAAGTCAATGATCTCTATAATAAAAATTACAAAACACTACTCAAAGAAATCAGAGGACACAAACAAATGAGAAAAACTTCTATGCTCATGGATAGGAAGAATCAACATTGTTAAAATGGCCATGATGCCCAAAGCAAGTTATAGATTTAATGCTATTCCTATCAAACTGCCAATGTCATTTTTTACAGAATTAGAAAAAAAACTATTCAAAATTCACATGTAACCAAAAATAGCTCAAATAGCAAAGGCAATCCTAAGCAAAAAGAACAAAGCTGGAGGAATCACATTATCAAAGTTCATACTGTACTACAAGGCCACAGTAACCATAATAGCATGGAATTGGTACAAAAATAGACACATAGACCAATTGAACAGGTTATAGATCCCAGAAATATAAGCTGCACATCTACAACCATCTGATTTTTTACAAAGTTGACAATAACAAACAATGGGGAAAGGACTCCCTATTCAATAACTGATGCTGGGATAACTAGCTAGCCATATGCAGAATATTAAAACTGGACCCCTTTCTTTACCACGTACAAAAATTAACTGAAGATGGATTGAAAACTTAAATGTAATACCTAAAACTATAAAAACCCTAGGAAAAAAACCTAGGAAATCATTCTGAACATAGGCCTTGGCAAAGATTTCACGATGAAGATGCCAAAAGCAATTGCAACACAAAAATAGACAATTGGGACCTAATTAAACTAAACAGCTTCTGCACAACAAAAGAAACTTTCAACAGACTAAACTGACAACCTACAGAATGGGAAAAAATATTTGCAAACTATGCATCTGACAAAGGTTAATATCCATAATCTATAAACAACTTAAATCAATAAGAAAAAAACAAACAACCCTATTAAAAATGGGCAAAGGACATGAACAGACACTTCTCAAAAGCAGACATACATGCAGCCAACAAGCACATGAAAATAATTCTCCACATCACTAATCATTAGAGAAATTCAAGTCAAATTACAATGAGATACCATGTCACACCAGTCAGAATGGCTATTGTTAAAAAGTCAGAAAATAACAGATATTGGTGAGATTGTGGAGAAAAAGGAACACTTATACACTGCTGGTAGGAACGTAAATTATTTCAGCCACTATAGAAAGCTGTTTGGAGAATTCTCAAAGAACTTCAAAAAGAACTATCATTTGAACCAGCAATACCATTACTGGATATATACCCAAAGGAATATACATTGTTTTACCAAAAAGACATATGCACTCATATGTTCACTGCAGCACTGTTCACAATAGAAAACACATGGAATCAACCTAGATGCCCATCAATAGTGGAATGGATAAAGAAAATATGGTACATATACACCATGGAATACTACACAACCATTAAAAAAGCAATCTTGTCCTTTGCAGCAATATGGATGGAGCTGGAGGCCATTATCCTAAGCAAACTAACACAGGAACAGAAAACCAAATACTGCACATTCTCACTTATAATTGGAAGGTAAACATTGAGTACTCATGAACACAAAGAGGAGAGCAATAGACACCAGGGTGTACTTGGGGGTGGAGGTTAGGAGGAGTGTGAGAGTTGAAAAACTACCTATCAGGTACTATGCTCACTACCTGGGTAATGAAATCATTTGTATACCAAACCCCAGTGACACAAAATTTACCCATGTAACAAACCTGCATATGTACCCACTGAACCTAAAATAAAAGTTGAAGAAGAAGAAAAGTAACTGAAAAAGGAAATTGCCCAAGCATTTTATTAGAGATGTGAATTATTTTTCAAAAATTGTTGAAATATATTAGGTTAAAATATTTTTTCTTAGACCAAGTTTGGTTCAATTTTTCTTTCTCAGATTCTGCTTTTGAAGGAAACAATCATAAAGGATCTGGTTGTGTTAGAAAAATATCTGAATATATTTTCGTGCTAAATGTATTAATTGAATTTCTTGCTTAGTCAAAATTTATACTTAATATAGATAGCAGTAATGGGAGCTAGGCTGAATTAATACAATACAGCCCTCTCAATAGACAGAGCTGTGAAATATATGTATGTATGCTAACCCATGTATACATACTTATCTATCTTTCTGTATCTATCTATATGTATATTAAATATGAATTCATACTGATGTCTCCAACTCTAATCCAGCAACACAGGGTGTATTCTGGTCCTCCCTTTCTGCTTATTTATAACCGATTTCCATGATGCTGAGAATTCTGGCTCTTATTATCTACTGCAAGGGTCAGCAAACTTTTCATGTAAAGAGATAATTTTTCCTGTAAAAGACAGCAAATATTTTAGGCTTTGGGGGCCATAATGTCTCTATCACAACTCCTCAGCTTTTAATTTTTAAATAATTTTCATGTGTTATAAAGTATAATTTTTCTATTGATTATTTAAGCCATTCAATAATGGAAAAAAAAAAAAAGGTTCTTTGTGGGCCATAGAAAAATAAGCTAAATTTGGCCCACAGTCCATAGTATACCAACCCCTGTTCTACAGTACACTTATTTGTTCACTGTAGTGCTTAAATAGTTTCAGAATTGCTAATCCATATCCCATGCTAGACAAGTTTACCAACTAAAGCACAGTGTTTGTATACAGTACTTTATGCCTTTATCCTTATAGTCAAGACACTATATTCCAAAGTTATTAGGTCTGCTCCTTTCTTCCTCATTTGCATCAATATAATAATGTTACCCCAAAATGCGGCACTTTGGCATTTGAGAAAATAGCAGGAGCAGGAAAGTCTCTCAAGCCCTCCTTTGTCCTTCTCCCCTGAGGCAGGTTATAAAACCTAGGAAGGATTTTCTGAGCTGTCCCTGAAGCAGGTTATAAGACCAATATTCCAAAGGTGCCCTCTCTTATCTTCAGAGATAAGGAAAAGAACACAGAGAAGACTCTCACATGAAAGGAAGTCTACACTTGCTCACATAGCCATTTCTGGCAGTGTTGGAGGTTAAGCCACATTTTTTCTGTGGCATTTTGGTAGAGGAGCTATTTTCTAGTAATAAATGTTTTCTATCTATCCATCTAGGTTGCTCCTGTCCTGGCTCTTAGGCTAGATAGACTCTAGAAAGTAGCACTTCTTCTTGTTGTTGTTTTTTCCTTTGGTGTTTGCCTATTGATGTTTCCGAGTTGCTGGCTTCTCCAGTGCCTGGTTTGGAAAATATGTGTCAAACACACACACACATACACACACACACACACACACACACACACACAATTCACCACTGATCACTCCTTTGATTCTGAAGTTGCTAGCTTGTCTGACTTCTTTCCACCTTTTAGAGTAGTAAACATCTATTTCTCCCCTGCTGACCTTGGTACTTAGGTTCTCATACATTTTGCTTTAATTTATGCTATAAATCTCAGGCTACATTTTTATTATTTTTTAAAGAGTAAATTATCTTTTAAAGAGATTTAAATAATGAGAAAAAGGTGTTACATATTTACCCATGAAGTTACCATTCTGATGATTCTTCATATTTTGTGGAGATCAATATTTACATCCTACCCAAGACTTGTTGTTATCTGTCTTTTTTATTATAGCCATGCTAGTAAGTATAAAATAGTATCTCATTGTGGTTTTGATTTGCATTTCCCTAATGGCTAATAATGTTGAGTATTTTTTCATGTGTTTGTTGGCCATTTGTGTATCTTTTCAGAAAACTATTTGCTCATATAATTTGTCCATTTTTCAATTGAGTTATCTTTTTATCATTGAGTGGTAAGTATCCTGAATACAAATCTGTTATCAAATATGTGATTTGAAAACATTTCCTCCCATTTGTGGTTGTCTTTTCATTTTCTTCATAGTATTCTTTGAGGGACAAAAGTTTTACATTTTGATAATGTCCATTTTATCGATGTTTTCTTTTGTTGGTTATACTTGTGTTTTCATGTCTAAAAACTTTTTGCCTAGCCTAGGGGGTCATGAAGATTTGCTCGTATATTTTCTTTGAAAAGCTGTATAGTTTTAATTTAGGTCTAAGATCAGATGTAATTTTCTTGTATGGATTTAGGAGAGTGTTCTTCTTCCTTCTTTTATGTGTGAATATTCAATTATCCCAGCACCATTTATTCAAAAACTATTTTCCCCTATTGCATTGTCTTGTCATATTTTTGACCATAAATGTGAGAGTTTATTTCTGGGCCCTCAATTCTATTTAGTTGGTCTATATGTCTGTCTTTTTGCCAGTGCCATGCTGTCTTGATTACTGCAGTTTTGTGGTAAGTTTTGAAACCAGAAAGTGTGACTTCTCCAAATTGGTTTTTATTAGTTGAGTTTTTTTTAATTAATTTTTTTTTTTTTTATAGCTATGCTGGACCCTGTGAATTTCCTCATTGATTATAGAAACAGCTCTTCAATTTCTGCAAAGAAGCCTGGTCAAATTTTGCTAGTAATAGTGTGGATCTGTAATCGATTTGGGAAGTATGTCTATGTTAATAATATTAAGTGTTTTTATCCATGAACATCGATTTTTTTTTTTCATTTATCTAGGTCTTCTTTAACCTCTTTTAAAAATATTTTGTAGTTTTCAGAATACAAGTTTTGCATTTCTTTTGTTAAATTTATTCCTAAGCACATTGTTCTTTTGGGTCCTATTGTAATGTGAATACAACCCCTTATTTTCTTCCTTCTTTGTATGACTTGTCTTTTTTTATTGGCTGTCGTAAATCATTAATTTTACCTTGCCGGGTGCTGGATATCTTTGTATTCCTATAAATCTTCTTGAAAATTTTTGTCTGCATAGAATTAAGTTACTTGGAAACATTTTGGTCATTTCAGGTTCTGCTTTCAGATTTGTTAGGTGGGCCTGGAACACTGGTCAGTTTAGGACTACTGCCCACTATTGAGGTTAGACCCTTCTGTGTACTTATGTAACCCCCTGTGAATCTTATTAGTTTATTTATTCATTTATTTGCTTACTTACTTATTTATTTACTTAATTAGTAATGACAGGGTCTTGCTATGTTGCCCAACCTGGTATTGAACTCCTGGCCTCAAGCAATCTTCCCACCTCCACCTTCCCAAAGCACTGGGGTTATAGGAATGAGCCACTGCACCCAGCTTATATCCTATGAATCTTGAGGTAAAGCACTATTTCTGGCCCTTTGAGAGCACTTTTTTCTGTAATCCTTTCAGTTGATTCTTTCTCCATCCTCAGGTAATGTTCTCACACACGTACTAATTGATACTCAGTGGGGAACCCTCTGCATTGGAATTCTTTTCCTACAGTTCTCTTACAGCCCTATCCTTTCTGGTACTCTGTCCTACCAACTCTAGGCCACTTTGTTCTCCCTAGATTCTCAGCTCCTCTTAAATTCAGGGCATCTGTGGACTCTTCCTGATTCCCCTCTCTGTGTCATGGACTAGAAATTCTCTGAAGATAATTATAGTGCTCTCTTCATTTGTCTCCCTTCTCTCAGGTTCACTGTCCTTCACCTTCTCAGACTCATGTAAAGTAAAGTTGTAACTAGATTGGTTGCATGACCCACCACTGATAATAAAATCTACAGATGCTTGAGCCTCTACTATGAAATGGCATGGTATTCAAACATAACCTACACACATCCTTCTGTATACTTTAAATCATTTCTAGATTACTTTTTGATTGCATTATTCTAAATTTGAGGTCTGAACTCGAAGGAAGGTGATGTCATAATAGTTTTCAGATGGGAGTACAATGTGAGGATAAGAAACTTCCAGAGAGTAGCAACACCATATAACAACCATAACAGAATTGTTTCATAATAAACATTCAGGAATTTAGGTCTTTTTGTCACTTTGCTTAGAGTTGTCTCTAGTCATGGAATTCCCAAAAGTAGATAGAAACATAAAAATTAACAGACTCTTTTGAGAATGCATAGTCGGGGGGGTGAGGCAAAAGTCATTTGCCGTCTGGGTAGAATATGCTGAAAGCAAATAATAACTTTTTATTGTCTCACATTTAGAAAAGACATTACTCTAAAGACCCTTTTATTTTGTCTTCTGAGCTACCAGTGTCTTCTCTCACTTAAATATAAAATTTGTTAATAAAAAAATTCATATACAATCACACTAAAAAATGACAGATTATAACTTAATTTAAAAATTTAAGCTGTAGTTTTTAACTTTTCTAAACATATTAGAAATTTTGTCTATAGTGTCAAATATATTTAAATATAAATGAGAATACATAAATGAAAACTATTGTTTGGTGATCACTTTTGCTGTTTTTATCTTTATTCACTTTGATTTCTTTAACAATTTTCCAGACAACCTAAGATTATTTATTAATGACACCAATATAATACCTATAGAAGACTTTAAATTATAATTGCTGGCCAGATGCAGTGGCTCACACCTGTAATCTCAGCACTTTGGGAGACCAAGGCAGGTGGATCACCTGAGGTCGGGAGTTCGAGATCAGCTTGGCCAACATGGCGAAATCCTGTCTCTACTAAAAATACAAAAATTAGCTGGGCGAGGTGGCATATGCCTGTAGTCCCAGCTACTTGGGAGGCTGAGGCAGGAGAATCACTTGAACTTGGGGGGCAGAGTTTGCAGCGAGCTGAGATCACGCCACTGCACTCCAGCCTGGGTGACAGAGAAAGAACTCCGTCTCTAAATAAATAAATAAATAAATAATAATTTCAAGATCCTTATTTAGCTTTAAGTTAATTAAATAACAGTGTAGTCACTACTGATATTAAAAAATAACTTCCCAGAAAATTATAACACCCTGAAATTTCACCTGGTACAAGTTAAGTAATTCTTGGGTTCACATAATTTGAAACTGTGCTTGGAGTTACAAGAACAACAATAGCAAAAAAATCATAAGGATATTACTTATTGTAATTCAATTTAGTTGAACATCCATGTTTAAATTTACATGTCCTAAAATTTTTGTATCAGTAATGATTATTTATCTGACCCCATTAAACAAGTATAGAAAAGTTCCAGTTAACCACTTTTGTAAGAAAATAAAATCAAGTACTGTATATATAAAGTACTTTATATTATATTCTACACTGTGATAAAGTAAGAAAGAAAACGTGTAACTATCTTTTAAAACAAATCTATCAAAACAGTTTCATTTGCTCATGACTTACTATAACTAAAAGTAATAAAAGAACTTTTATAATCCTCTCATATTTATCAGAAAATATTAAAACTATTTTAATTTTGCTTTAAAGTCACCATTTAGAAGAGTTTCTTAAAACTGGCCTTATATCAACGTACCAATGTTCATTTCTTTGTTTCTTATCATAGTAACCTAAAGTTCACCCATATAACTAAAACTCAATTGTTCCCTTTTAGGCACAGTTTTTTTGTTTCTTGCTTTTTGTCTATGCATTCTTGAGACTATTTATTCTAAAATTATATGAACTTAGTTCCTAGACCAATTACAATATGAGCTCCATGAAATGCGATTAATTTAACAACATTGTTAATTTCTATCCAGATTAGTCAATTTAGTTCCACAAAAATGTGTAACTAAGGAGGGAGATCTCTTTACGCTCTACCTAGATCCTACCTCAGGGAAAGATTTGCCTCAGCTTCTGGGAGAGATGTCAGAGATGTGTCAGCCAAAGGTAGCCACAAAATTTCCCCCACTACTCTGATCGAAAGGAGATGGAAATGTCCAGACCTCTCTACCCAAAAAGGAACAACTCTGAAGCGTTATTTCAACTGCAGAGTGCCCCCAAAACCACTGTAGGGTTGCCCAAAACCATTGTTAGGCTGGCACTGCAGGTTGGCCTTCTCCCTCTGCCCACGCCTGTTTAAACCTCTTACCTCCCACAGGTGTTGATCCCTTCATAAATATTATGCATGCCAAGTTCTCTCTCAAGGTCTACATCCAGGAGAACCCAACCTGCAACATTAAGTAAGTAAACAGTTTGCCTTTGATAATATTATTTATATCTCCAGAGTTAGTTCTATCTCTTTCCTATTCTAGCCAATCCCTCAGTCACTGTGCCTACCACAGGAAACTGCCGTTCCTTTTAACGTCACAGAAGAAGATAGCATATTTTTGTGATATTAGCTGAATCCTTTTCCATTCCTACTTCATCTCAAAATGGACCTGTCTGTTTGACTCATGTTCTCATGGTGCACGCAAATGACCAATTCCTGTGATCAATTACCTTTAAGTTTCCACAGATATTTTAAGCAAACAGGCAGTTGTGTATCTAGAATCTCTCTGACCACAAACACAAAGAAGTATAAATGACTGTTTATAGACATAGGCCAACATGTGAAAAATTGCTGGGCAAATTATACAATTTTAGCTAAAAGAAAAATGAAAATAACACACAAAATCCCTATGGAAGAAATCCAAAATAACTTCCTGCAACCAAAAGAAATAATTGATTATTTGCCCACTATATCTTTTCTAGGGGCTTTTGTCATCCCCTAGTAATATAATTGCTGACCAAAAGCCTATGGTACCATACCCGAATCTCCTTTCCTCCAGTCTTACGGCATCCTTCAGACATCAAATGACATTTCCAGGCATTCGTGGGAGAAGCAGGGGTGGTGACATTTATTGTAACTGTCGAAAGCATAAGAATACCCAGTACTCTAGCTCCAAACTTTCTCTAAAAGTTTTCACCATCAGATTTTGAAAAGCAAAGCTCTAAAATTGAGTCCAATTTCTATATCTCATCAAACAGCCAATAGCAGTAGCTGCAGAATAGTAAAGCCACGAATATCTGAAGCTTTCAGTGTCATTCTTGGTATGGTGTTACTTGACTCAAAGCTGTTCTTGCTTCACTGTGGTGAGTACCAAGATAGTGACTTTAGCCATCTTAGGAGTGCCTCCAAATTCTTAAGGAAAATATATATAACAAATTCATTATTTCAAAGTTTTATTTTAAGTTTGATGCAAGAGACTAAGCATCTAACTCAGACAAGTGAAATATTTTGCTCTTAGTGGAGACACAGGAAAAAAGACTGATTGGAAAAAGAAATCAATTATTAGAATGAGTAAAAAATGAAAAAGAATGTATGTGTAAAGATATTTAGACTGCTACTAGATACATAACTGAGTAGGTAGTAAATAATATCACCAATGTTTTAAAATTTTATATAGGTTTAGCAGAACAAACCCCAGGCAAATTATCAGGCATAACAATGACAGCTCTGAAGGAGGCTGGTAATTACATCACACTAGGTTTGAGTCATTTTTTTCCCTTACTCATCTCTAATCCAAATTATCTTACCCTTCAAGATCTAGCTCAATATTTCCTTTGGAAATGGAAATGGCATTCCAGGGTGAAGGTGGAAGACAGGAGCAGAGAAGTATGGTTGGGAACGTGAATACACAAAAATATAGAAGAAAAAGCAGTATGATAATGCAGAAGTCAGGATGAGATTCACCTAATTCAGGTAGGCACTGCTTACTAGAGACACAGGAGGAAAATATTCCGAGATAAATAAATTATACGGAGTCCTCACATTTTTTCACGTGGGAAAACTAAGGTTGTTTGCTTTCTCATTCGTATTTACCAGGATACTGACTGTTCAAGAACCCTTTGATCATGTACCTTACAGACCAAGGTAAGTGAGGATGCCCATGTATAACCTGCTGTCTTTCTGGTCTCTTACATTTTTTTTACCAGAAAGGGACAACTTTTTGGGTAACCATAGGTCTCTAGTATATCTGTGATTACAATAAAGATTTTTGATATACCAAAACTGAGGAACCTAAATTCCACTGAAATAGAGAGTAAATGGAGTTATTTTATCCTTTGCAGTATACCAGGGTGAACTTTTTACATGATTTCTTGCTCCAAAGGGAGAGGTGTATGACAAAGTACTTTTAAAGACTCTTAACTGATCATAGAAAAAATATTAACGGCATTGGGGAAAAATGCAGACTAATGAATCCACTACTAAATTTTATCTATCTTGTAGCACTTAAATTGCACTCTTTAGAATACACTATGATAGGCCGGGCGCAGTGGCTCAAGCCTGTAATCCCAGTACTTTGGGAGGCCGAGACGGGCGGATCACGAGGTCAGGAGATCGAGACCATCCTGGCTAATACAATGAAACCCCATCTCTACTAAAAAATACAAAAAACTAGCTGGGCGAGGTGGCGGGTGCCTGTAGTCCCAGCTACTCGGGAGGCTGAGGCAGGAGAATGGCGTAAACCTGGGAGGCGGAGCTTGCAGTGAGCTGAGATCTGGCCACTGCACTCCAGCCTGGGCGACAGAGCGAGACTCTCTCAAAAAAAAAAAAACACTATGATAGCCTTTAGACATATGACTACTTGAACTTGAATTGGTTAAAATCAAAATTAAGAATTTAATTTCTCACTCACATTAGCCACATTTCAAGTGCTCAACAGGCACATGTGGCTAGTGTCTACCATATTGGACAGCACAGATAGCATAGATTTAAAGAACATTTCCATCATTGCAACATGTTCTACTGGTAAGTGTTGCTAGACAATGTCTATAAAAAAGACAATGTCTAAACAATATCCAGACTAATATGCCCACCACTGTATGTCTTCTGTTTACATATATATGTACACATACAGAAGGTGTATATATTAATGTGTACCCCTAGGCAGTCTATATAACAGTACATTTTAATATAAAAATGGTCCACTCCCAATTATAATACCTTATTTTAATATATTTCCTTCAACTTGCATATATAATTTTTATGCTCTCATATATGATATGCCAATTTACATTCTGCTGGTTTTACTTAACATTATATGAAACATTTTGTTTATGTTTCTACATAAACTTAACTATCATTTTAATGCCTGCATAATATTCTATCACGTTACTATACCATAATTCATTAAACCAGTTCTCTAATATTAGACTTTTTCTTAGTGTTTCTTTCTTTCTTTATCCTGATTAAGGTTACAAGGCATTTTCTGTGTGTAACTGTTTCTTCTCTTCTATTTCATAATTATTTCCTTTATTCACATGTGCTTTACAATGAATATCCCATTTAGAGCCTCTATAGTAACCAGAACATAAAGCTTTCTCTAAGCTAATCCAAGAACACTCAAAACAAATAGTTTATGGGAGGCAGTGGATTTTGCAGTTATTTAGACTGTATGCCTTTGGTGGATGACCTTGATTTAATTGTGCAATTTTCATTATACTGCAGCTTTCATCCCCTTATATCCTACAATGCTTTCAGCCCCAGAGACAGTTTCTAGAATAGAAGTCATATGAACCAACAGAAATAACTGTCAGTCCCTATTTGAATTTCACCTGTAAGCTCAGTCCTCCTTCCACCTTTGAGTTATATTCCTGACAGAAGTGGGGAGACTAGGATCTGTTGGTCAAATTTTGTCTATGCTGTGCCTATGTTATTCCCCAGTTTCCCTCTACTTAACACCCAGAACAAAGATCTAGGATTCCACAGGCATCTTTATGGCCTCTTACTCAGGCCTAAAGCAAAGATTGGAGCACCTACTGCTTTGCCATTTTTTCCAATTTATAGTCTCCAAGACTAGTGCTTGCTTCACCTTTTAAGCTAAATTTTAGGAGGGTCCAAAGTCTCAGTCTTAAATATAGGGTTTAAGGGTGTGTTAGTTTGTTTTGCATTGCTATAAAGGAATACCCGAGGCTAGATAATTTATAAAAATAAAAGGTTTATTTGGTTCACAGTTCTGTTCTGTAGGCTGTACAAGAAGCATGATGCCAGCATTTGCTCAGCTTCTGTTGAGGGACTCACGAAGCTTACAATTGTGGCAAAAGGTGCAGCTGGAGCAAGCATGTCACATGGCAAGAGAGGGAACAAGGGAGAGGGGAGGAGATGTCAGGCTCTTTTTACCAAGCAGATCTCATAGTAACTAATAAAGCACAAACTCACTCATTACTGTGTCCCAAGCCATTCATCAGGGATCCATTCCCATAACCCTAACACCTCCCACTAGGCTCCACCTCCAACTTGGGGGATCACATTTCAACATGAGATTTGGAAGGTACAAATATCCAAACTACATCAAAGGGTATAACAATCACCCAGGGTCAGGCAATTGAAACGACTTACTTCACATATAAGGCTTTAATAAGGGCAAGTATAGCAGAAGAAAGAAAATACAGTGAGTCATCGAGGGGTTTTACATGTCCAGGAGCAGCTCACAGAGTCCTTTCTCAATTGCAAAGGATGTGCTTTGCATCCAGATTACAAAAAACTAAGATATGTGCAAGATATCTTAATATCAAGGAAGCTAAGACACAAGTTTGTTGAAGGTTTTATCCTCCACTGATCACAAATAAAATCAGAATGTGTAAATGATTAAAGCAGGTGCAAACCATCAATCTATACATTCTTAAACAATGTAGACAAGCCAGCAGAGGATACCTCCAAGGGAATTTTGAACTTTGTATAGCACAGTATAAATCATTAACCAGCACATTCCATCCTTATGTTAGACAACGGTCAGTACCAGACTTTCAGACATCTCTGGAGATAAGCATTTATCTATCTCAGTCCAGGTGTAAGTTAATACACTATCCTCACATAGAGAGATAAGATATCTAGGGGTTATGAATTTTGAGGGGGCAATATGAATGTATTGATGATGCATCCTCAAAACTGCAATGTTGCAATGATGGAAATGTGCTTTAACTCTATATTGTCCAATATGGTAGACACCAGTCACATGTGTCTGTTGAGCACGTGAAATGTGGCTAATGTGAGTGAGAAATTAAATTCTTAATTTTGATTTTAACCAATTCCAGTTCAAGTAGCCATATGTCTATTGGCTACCACAGTGTATTCTAATCAGTGCAATTTTAGAGCTACAAGATAAATAAAATTTAGTAGTGGATTAATTAGTCTTCAATACATTGGTTTCCTCCATCCGTCTCCATTGCTTAAGGTGAAAAGTACTCCTGTTTAACATTAAGTTTGCTGAAGGACACATGAGAAGTCTCATAAAAGTTGCTTGGGTTTATTTCTTTTCTTCAGGTTGAGGATTTTCAATGTAATAAATCCTCTGAACTTTAACTGATTAATTTATTGAGTAGCTAGAAGAGGCTAGGATAAGAAAAAAGATCTGGGAGGTACAAAGAGACTCTCAGATGCCACTGGAAAAGTGCTACAGGGCATCTTAGAGCAGATGGGTAAATAGCCATTCAGTTCACAGTCTTATCCAACCCTGAAAGAGAAAACTGTAGGGAAATCTTTCCAGCAGCTTCTCCATGTACTTTTCTCAAGAGGCCAGAGCTATCCACAGGAAAATGAAATGTGTTGAACTATACCTGGGGGCTACGACGTTTGAAGGGACACAATTCATGAACTCCATAACAGGCACATATTGAAAATCAGACTGCTTATCAAAACGTCTAAAGCATACTTTTCTTTGCACTCTTTCTCCTCTTGACATGAGCTGTTATCAGGATATGCTGTGGTTGATACTGCCTTCTGTCATGCAGGAATAATTTCCTCATGGCCAAAGTAACAAGACGTGCATATAAGGAGGTAGACATAACGTAGTCTTCCGACCAGGAATCAACTGTGGACCCATAACTAGGGACCCATGTGGGTTTTCAAAATGTAACAACCAAGGCAACTTTGTTGCGATGAGTGACCATTCAATGCTATATGGTACATGAAGCCCTTTAGCTCTTAAAATGAACAGGGAGGATGCTTGTCTGTGCTTTGAGGAGAGAAGTTAATAAAACACAGAGCTGGTTCTTTGAAAAGATCAATAAAATTGACAAATTTCTAGCAAGACTGACAATAGAAAAAAGAGAAGACACAAATAACTAATGTCAGGAATGAAAGAGTATGTTATTACAGACCCTGCAGACACCAAAATGATAATAAGGAAATACTTCAAACAACTCTACACTCATATATTTGACAACTTAGATGAAATAAATCAACTTTTAGAAAAACATAAAGTACCTCAGCTTACCCAATATTAAATAGCTAATTTGAATTGCCTTATGAGTATTAAATAAATTGAATTCATAATTTTTAAAACTCCCCGAATGGAAACTCTAGGCCCAGATGGTTTCACTGGAAAATTCTACCAAATGTTCAAAAAGAATGAATAACAATTATATACAATCCCTTGCAGAAAGTAGAAGAGGTAACACTTCTCAATTAATTTTATGAAGCAATTATTACTCTGACACCAAAAGCAGACAAAGATAGTGCCTCAGACTAAAAGTATAGATTAATAACTCTCATAATCTTTGATATAAAACTCCTCAACAAAATATTAGCAAACTGAATTCTATGATGTAAAGAATTATACACCATAACCACTGGAGTTAATTGCAGGGATAGAAGCTTAGTTAAATATTTAAAAGTAAATAATTTCATTCCACCATAATAACAAGGTAAAGAAGAAACATTAATGATTTTGTCAATGGATACATAAAAAGCATTTAATAAATTTTAACACTCATTTATTATAAAGTCTTAGGAAAACAGAAACAGGACAACTTCCTTAACTTGGTAAAGAACATCTACAAAAACCCTACACCTAACATTATACTTAATGGTGAAAGAATGAATGTTTCCCAGCTATGATCAGAAACAAAGTAAGGATGTCTACTGTCACTGCTATTATTCAGCACAGTGATGGAAGTTTTAGGCAATGCAATAAAGAAAAGTAAAGAAATAAAAAGGCATACAGGTCAGAAAAGAAGAAAGAAAGAAAGAAAATCTATTAATAAAAACTCCTAGGTCTAAGTGAGTTCAAAGTCACAGGATATTAGAACAATACATCAAACAACAAAAATCAATTGCATATCTATATATTGATAAAAAACATGCAGAAACCAAAAGTTAAGACACCGTACTACTAAAATTGCCAAGTAAAATAAAAGAGTTAAGTATACAGTCAACAAAACACATATAGGGTCTGTTTGCAAATTTCAAAATGATGATGAATGTAATCAGAGAAAACCTAAATACATGAAGAGACACGCCATGTTCATGAATTGGGAGACTCAACACAGTATAGATGTCAATCCTCTCTTAATTTATATAAAGGGTTAACAAATTTTATCAAAGTGTTTTATAGTCATATACAAGCTTATTCTAAAACTCATAGGGAAAAGCACAGGCCCTAGAATAACTAAGATAATGTTGATAAAGAAGAATAAAGTGGGAGGACTTACTCTACCCAATATTAAGACTTACTATATAGTCCAATAATCAAGACAATATGATATGGTGAAGGGACAGATGCATACATAGATCAATGGAATAGAATAGAGAACACAGAAATTGCTTCCCCACAAGTACAACCACTTGATTTTTGACAAAGGTGCAAATATAATTCAATAGAGGAAGGATGGCCTTTTCAAGAAATGGTGTGGGAGCAATTGGCCCTCCATAAGCAAAAAACGAACTTTGCCCTAAACCTCACACCTTATACAACTATTAACCTAAAATGGATAATAGACTTAAGTGTAAAATGTACAGAAAAAAACAAAAGAGAAAACCTTTGGGCTCTAATACTAGAGAAGATTTTTTTAGCCTTGACACCAAAAGCGTGATTCATAAAAGGAAAAATTGATAAATTGTACCTCATTAAAACTAGAAACTTTTACTCTGTGAAAGCCCATATGAAGAGGATGAAAGGCAGTCTACAGACTCGGAGAAAATATTTGCTAACCACATGTTTGACAAAGGACTATTACATAGGATATAAAGAAATCCCAAAATCCAACAGCAAAACCACAAACAATCCAATTAGAAAATGGGCAAAACGCTTGAAAAGACATTTCACCTAAAAGGATATACAGATGGAAAATAAGCACATGAAAAAATGCTCAACACTATTAGCTAAGGAAACGCAAATTAATACTAAAATGAGATTATCATTACACATCTATCAGAATGACTAAAATAAACAAAAAAAATAGATATAGCACCAAATGCTTGAGATGCTGTAAACACTGAATCGCCTGCACTGCTGATGGGAATGTAAAACGGTATAGGCAATGTGGAAAACAGTTTGGCAGTTTCTTATACAGCTAAACATGCAACTACCATACGACCCAGCAGTTGTACTATTGGATATTTATTCCAAAGTTATGAAAACATGATCATACAAAAACCTGAACATAAATGTCCTAACGGTTTAATCTGTAATAGTCAGAAATTGGAATCAACCTAGATGCCCTTCAAGGAATGAATAGTTACAAAAACTGTGGTATATACACACTCAGCAATGAAAAAGAACAAACTATTGATACATGCAACAACTTGAGGAATCTATGAGAAATCATGCGGAGTGTAAAAAGTCTATCTCAGAAGGTTACATAGTGCACAATACTATACTATACTATTTTATTTTTAATTAACAACAATGGTATATGTTTATAAGGTATCAATGTCAATATCTTGGTTGTGATACTATACTATACCTTTGCAAAGTATTATCATTGTTAGAAACTGGGTAAAGCATACAAAGACTCTCTCCATATTGTTTTTTACAACTGCATGTGAATTTACAATTATATCACAATAAAAATTTCAAAAACATTTTGGAAAGCACTGAAACATACACTTCACCAAAGAAAACACAGAGATGGCAAATAAGTACATGAGAAAACATTTCACATCTTTAGTTATTAGAGAAATGCAAACAAGAATGAGGAGATACCACCACACATATATCACGACGGCTAAAAGAATACTGACAATATCAACTGTTTGCAAAATTGTGACACATCTGGAACCTTCACCTGGGAATGCAAAATGGTATAGCCACTCTGTGAAATCATTTGGCAGTTTTCTTATAAAGTTAAACATACATTTACCATACTATCCAACAATCTTATTCCTTCGTATTTACTCTAAAGAAATACAAACTTATGTTCATGCAAAACCCAGTAAATTAATACATATCATAGCCTCTATTATAATTGTCCCAAACTGTAAGCAACTCATATACCTTTTTTAAAGTGTGAGTAGACAAACTGAGATATGCCCATGCAATGGAATAATACTCATCAATGAAAAGGAAGAAATTATTGATACATGGAACAACATCAATGAATCTCAAAGACATTATGCTAAGTGAATGAAGCAAGTCTGTAAAGGTTACATAGTATGTGATTCTATTTATAACATGTTCTAGAGAGACAAAACAAATCAGTGGTTACCAAAAGCTGAGAGGGGGGAAGAAGGTGTGATTATAAAGGAAGAGCATGAAGTCATTTTTGAGGGGTGATAAAACTGCTCTGTATCTTGATTGTGGTGGTATTAATAGATACATTAACTTATACATGTGTTAAAACTCATAGAAATGCATGCCAAAAAGTCAAGAGGGCGTAGAAAAAATTCATATGAAACCTTTGATAACCTATAGCCCATCCTAGCAATATGTACTCAATTCTTTCAATGTCTCTGAGTAGTGACTCAGAGACTTGAAGACTCAGTAACTAGTTACCTATATATTTTGTCTTGAACTGAAGTGTCTGTTCTGCCTGCCCATGTCGTTTGAGAACAGGGAAATTGGAGATGAGGTTTCAGTTGCCTTTTCAAAATTCTGGTTCCTTTCTTCACACATGACATAGAGACAAAATTACATGATAACTTTTTTATTAATGTAGTGCAAGCTTCATTTTTCATGAATTTCTCTTCTCATCTAAAAATTGTATATTTCCACTGAATGCTTCTTAGTTTCCCTCTTATATAAGCAGTCTGCCTTATTTAAATGGCATTTTATGCCCCTCAAATTTCACAGGATCTTTGTAATTAGAAAACCTTTCCTATTAGAAAAATTGCGTTGTTACAAATAGTGACTTAAAGTCATATTTTTAGGTAGCCAAAATAAGTCTTAAAATAGCTTGTTTTCCTAAAGAGTTTTAATGCATAAATATGGTGAGAAGTTTTTGGCTACAATTTAAATTAATTTCACTAGAACAGCAGTGTGGTTATTCATTTCCTAATTTTAAACTATTTTCTCGGTATAAGTAGTTTCATGTTAACCATTTTGAAACAAATTTGCTCAGCCTGAATAGTCAAGTATTTAGAAATATCACCAAAAGCATACAAAACTGTCGAAAATAACATCAGAATTACTGTATTCTCTTTCCCTCCATCTTCTACTCACTTTAACCTAGAAACGGGAGTATCACTGAAATACTTTGCCCCCTCATAATTGTGAAGCCCTGTTCTGTGTGTACCTGCCACCCATTGGACCCTAAGGAACACTTTATTCAGCCAAGGAAATAGAGGAGTCGCTGCCATCCTCAGTTAAAAGTGTTATTTTACCTCTTCACATCACTGCCAAGTGTCATCGTTGCTTTCGAAACACCATGTGCTCAATAAAGCTTTCATGAATTAATTGCCTGAGTAAAACAGTTTTCCCAGTACCATGTCCAAACATAAAATGTACGTCAGCTTTCTACTCACTGATTTCTATATAAATTCAATAATTCCTTACTTCCACATAATGCAGACACCTGAACATTATGCTTATTCATTCAGATAAATGTTTGTTATTCAATTTTCTATGTATCATAAATGTATTCAGTCTATCATAGTGGTGCATTGAAATAAATTAACCACATTCCAGAGGAAGTTATGATCTGCCTTTCTCTGCCAAGCATGCCTCCATTTATAAATTGATACTTAATAAATACTTTCAATAACTGATAAGGATGACTTTATATAACTGAAGAGGCAAATAGATTTTATGGCTGTGACAAGAGATACAGAGACATTAAGAAATTATATTTCCAATAATGCCGTGAACTATTATCGGATCTGAATATAACACTATCAAAATGTCCAGTCTTTATGATATTTAAGATTCTGATAGAATAAAGTCTTTAGTATTACTTTGATTATCCCAATATCACAGTAGCTTCAGGACAGTAGTTGATTTTAGGGAAGGGCTGGCATCAAGAAATGATAAGGATCTTTGAAAGAAGGTTTGCTTGGTTTCTGAATGCAATTTTACCTTTCCAGAAAGAAAAATAAACAGCTATGAGAAACCAAGTTCAATAGATCCTGATCAAACTTGGCATTTACTTCAAAACAGATATTCTGTCCACAAACATCAACACCTAACTTGTGTGTTGAATGGAGCATATTGGAAAGCTTTCTATGTGAAGGATATTTTTGAAATTAAAAGCAAGTGGAGATAAAAACAAATGAGTCATCATTTAAAACCTTGTGGCCATATGTGAACTGAAGTATTTCTGACCCTTAAAGATAAATGTTTCATTTAGAATCAAGTGTCAGGCTCTGCACATTTGAGATTTGCAGGACAGGGGAAAAACAGATTTCATAATTTTATCACATTTACCACAAAACATTTCCAAATGTTGGCCATTATCGTTTCCTTTGATTTTCTTCTCTGAACCTCTCTTACCTCAGCAAACACAGATTTTATAATAAAAGAATATGATTTTCTCAGCTGTCTCTCAAGCTTAGGAGAGTGGCCATGCACCCACATATTACTCACTGTCTTTCAAGATCTCATAACTCGGGACAGCAAATTTCTCTTTTTTCTCCAGAACTAATTTCAGGCTTAGAGCACAGGAAAACCTCTGGGCTGCTACCATTTCTGAAAAGACAACTAAAGCAGTGATCACCTGGTAGACAAGTTTAAATAAATCACTTGGCTTTGCTTTTTGCTTTTGCAAGGTTATCACATCTTCAAGATTGATTGAAAGAAATGATAAAGCCAGGCTCTTTATTCATTCAATACAAGGGTCTCCAAAGGTTCAATCTTTAATTTGGTTTTGTGGAATGTTAACA
The DNA here is from genome assembly GCF_002776525.5 of Piliocolobus tephrosceles. NCBI lineage: Eukaryota > Metazoa > Chordata > Mammalia > Primates > Cercopithecidae > Piliocolobus > Piliocolobus tephrosceles. The sequence goes on along the minus strand of NC_045445.1, from coordinate 104,982,722 downwards.
GGGAAAACAGATCTTTCACAGTCAGGCTGTAACAGTGGTTACTAGAAATGTGATTTTTGTGTTTTATCTACAATGTCAGATACTGATTCCTAAGCTTTTAAATAAATCTTTTAAAAAATTTTCTGTCTTAAGAGGGCTCATAGTTACTTCCTAAGTAGTACTTAATCTTATTCTAATTTATTTCAAATGAGATTGCACAAATAAACACATGTTCTTTGTCTTACTTTAGCCCCTCTCAAAAGCAGACTCTGAGGTGAGGACAAGGGTACAAATTTTTTATTTGGGAGGTGAGCATAGGAAGCAGAATGAGGAAGTTAGTTAGTGAGAAAATAGAAAACGAAAGCTAATGAAGTGGGTATTCATTAGCAGCTTATCACTGTAGGCAACTGGAGCTTAATTTTGCCAGGGCACCTCTGAAATATCATATGGAAGAGGCTTGCCAAGGACTGTGGTGGAGGTGGGTGGGGTTGAGAGGGAGGCTGGAGCACTTATTCACAGATCCCATCCTTCATTGGCTGAGTCTCAAACAGCATGAACTCCCCATGCTTCCATGTTGTGCCTGTATATAGTAGCCTAAGTTTCCATGCTGGATAAAATCCTCAGCCCCAGAAGACAGACTGCTGACTGAGTTGGGAAGCTAACAGGTGCTGGTAATTGTCTTTATTTGCATCTGCAGGTGAATTTGTGTAGGCCAAAGAAATACGAAACAGAGCATCAACAGTGTCTATGCTTTGTTCTGTATCTAGAAGGGGCTTAGTAGAAGTTATTCACAATGAGAGGGAGTAACGTAAATGCCTTTCAAATCATTAAACCTAACCTATAAAGAAGCTGGCTTGGCTGGGCCTGGTGGCTCACACCTGTAACCCCAGCACTTTGAGAGGCTGAGGCAGGCGGATTACCTGAGGTCAGGAGTTTGAGACCAGCCTGGTCAACATGGTGAAACCCTGTCTCTACTAAAAATACAAAAAAGTAGCCAGGCGTAGTGGTGGGTGCCTGTAATCCCAGCTACTCAGGAGGCTGAGACAGGACAATCACCTGAACCCGGGAGGCAGAGATTGCAGTGAGCCAAGATCGCACCATTGCACTCCAGCCTGGGCAACAAGAGCGAAACTCCATCTCAAAAGAAAAAAAAAAAAAAAAAAAGGAGCAGCTAGCTTTTGAAAAATGAACCCTGGTCTTACTACAAAGCATTAATGTTTACAAAAGTTCCCCATTTGACTAGTGTTTTATCCTTATCGATGGAGTTCCACTTGGGTCAAGATTCATAGTTAGCGTTATATATGAGTTGATGGTACAGCTGTAACTCTCCTTCCTCCCACTGCCTCTTTCACTGATGGCCAACGATATTCTTTAGCAAGAATTACCAACTGGAGGAACTAACTGAAGGTACCAACTGGAGGAACTTTGATCCTTGCACGAATGCTTCTTTAGATTGGAATTTTGCTTTATGTCTTAGTTATATTAAGTGACACTCCAAGAAACAGCCCTAATGAATTCACTATTTCATTTAATGTAGATGTGTTCGGAAGAAAATTGTCAGGTACATTGCTCAATATGCCTACTTAGAGACTCATATGAAAAAGTTATTCATATTTGAAAAGTGTTTTTCCCCTGACACTAAATACGTGTTAACTTTACCAACACAAATTCACTGATTCTTTGACACAAACTGAGTGTCTGACACTTCAATCCAATTCAGACCCTACCTATCTAAAGTTAGTACAGACCCCACAAGTTAAGGGCTCATTTCACAAGTCTGCCTTCACTTCAGATGTCAGTCACAAGTTCAATGTTTCCATCCATACTTATCGACAAGCCGTAAATTTGGGGGTTCACACAATCCCCTTTTTAGATTCAGTAATTCATTAGAATAACTCACAGAACTCAGGAAAGTGCTTTGCTAGTAACAGTTTACTATAAAGGATACAACTCAGGAACAGCCAAATGGAAAGTATGCATAGGGCAAAATATGGGGTCAGTGGGCACAGAGCTCCTGTAAAGGTAAATTGAGGCTGGAGCCGAACCGGGAACAAAGACACAAGGCAAATGGCAGTGAGAATAGCCTTTTATTAGGGCTTGCGGGCGAGGTTCCTCGGTCCAAAGGCGTGGGCCGAGGAAGTCGTGCTGAGGGAGGAGGGTAGGGGCTTTTTATAGCCTGAGAGGTAGGGAAGCTGGTTGTGCAAACAGGGCCTGGGGGGTCTTGAAACTACTAGTGCAGGAGTTGAGTAAGGGTCACGAGGAAGGGGTCTTTGGAAACTGTCAACCGAAACTGCTGTTTACGAACTTGTGGAATGCAGGTGAGCTGCAGGTCATGGGGGAGTGTGGTTGCCCACCCGGAACTCTGACGCATGTAAGTCTGCGGGTGTGTACAAGGGTGAAGGGAGTCTTTAACAAAAGGCCTGCTACGCTAGGTAACGCCGCCATGTTGGGTCTAGATTCCTGCCTAACAGCTCCCATACCCTCTCTGAGCACACCACCTTCCCAGCATACTCACTAACATAGAAGCGCTCTGTCATTTAAAAATTTTTATAAAGGTTTCATTATGTAGTCATGATTGATTAAATCATTGGCCATTGGTTTTTGAACTCAATCTCCTGTCCCTCTCCCTTCCCCAAACACGGTGGGGGGATGTGATGAGGGCGCTGAAAATTCCAACCCTCTAATTGTGCCCCCATCCTAAAGCTATTTAGGGGCCCTTAGCCACCAATCATCTCATTAGCATGTAAAAACACCCATCACTCAGGAAATTCCAAGGGTTTTAGGAGCTCTGTGCCAAGAACCAAGGACAATGACCAAATACTTACTTTGCATTATACCACAATACCTTAATACTAGGTAAAATGTTTATGCCTCAGGTAATTGGAATCTCCCTCCTCCCATGAAGAAGGCAAACTGAAATGGAGGATGTTACCATTTTTGGCCATTAAGGACTTCAGAACCAAATTTGTAGATTACGTGGGCTACTTATGTATATTCTAAAGCCTCATCTTCTACATAAATTTAATTTTTTACTAGCTAAACACAAATATAGTCTTATGATAATAGATTTATACAGAGGGAGTTGTAGAGAATTAAATGTGAATGTTCCATTTACTGTGCCCCCAATACTCAACATAGTCTTACCTAACTAAAAGTAAGCAAATGTATCATGGATATATATATTTTTAGTCCTTTTCTATGTATAGAGAATAGTATGTATATACTTACATATATGTTTATGAATATGAATAGAATCATGCTATTAACTTTCAAACACATATGTGCATATAGGTATATATCTATTTCTGTCTTGAATTTGTTTACATAAAGACATATTAGATACTATTCCTTGCCAACACATACAGAACTTTCTCAACCTTTTTATTATTACATAGTATGCCAAAGTAAATACCTTTCATTATTTAATTAACCATTTCTCTAATGTTGGGTATTTAGGTTGTCTTTAAGTATTTACTAATACAAATGATTTTACAGTTATGCGTGAGGCAGGCATGAAGTTGAACATTTGAAGTTGGTATTTGACCTGTTTTCCAGAACTTTTTGAGTATCTTTGAAATGTCTAGAAAATTAGAGTCTCATCTCTATAATTTAGAATTCAGGCAACTCACCTCCACAGGTTCCTTTCAGCTAGGGCACAATCATATGATTTAGCTATAACCCTGCTAAAGTTTGATTGGTGAAGAGCAACTTCCCTACTTAATCCACTTTCCTGGAGAGGATTATAATGACAGTGACAGGAGGCAGCCAAATACCTAGGCAGATAGGGGCAGGTCCCCGGTGAAACCTCACCTTCAAGCCAAAAACAGCCTGAAGACTGAAAGACTTGACTGCTGGTCCCGGATGTCAATAGCAGAGTCTTCTGGGTGCCAAGGGAGATAGTAGCAGGCAAGTTGAGTTCCTGGTATAGAAGTGAGTTTGGGGCTAACAGCAGCAGCTACTTCAGTCATTTCTAGTAGACAGCAGCTGTTCAATCTGCGGCATCTAGGATTTGGTAGCAGCAGGGGAAACAGCTGTGTTTTTCTTCATTATCGAATTCTGTAGGTTGCTTTCTGGCATTGACCATGGAAACTTAGCCTAAGACACCCTCAATAATTCTGTGAGCCATCCAATACCCTTTTAAAAAAAACTATCTTTTTGCCTAATCAGCCAGTCAGTTTCTGCTATATGCAGCTAAGAATCTGGAAAGATATAGAAATTGGAACCACAAGTTGATGCAGACAACAGAACCCCTGGGAAATGGGGAAGTTTTGTGATTGGTTAGCTGGCATGGCAGCCATGGAAACATGCTGCTCAGCTCTCTTTCAAGAGAACCTGCTCCATGAGCAGTGAACATAGTGACTGGTAGCTTCCAGCTGCTGTTCCTCCCAGCCAATGCCTGAGCATGGCAGAGGTACTAGGGCCAGATCACTCCTGCCTCAAACTGGGATTCCTCTAAGGAGCAACTTTGGTTTGGGAAGTTCCTTTCAGCCAAGTGGAAACTTTCTCAGAACTGCCCTATGGTCTGAGGCTCTTCTTACTCAATTCTTCCTTCTTTCTTTTTCCACCCTTGCATCACAGACTGAAGCGTCTCACCTCCTAAAATGCTCCTTCTGCCTTTACCCTTCATAGGCATTTCCACCTATAAATCTCTCACCCCTGATCCCATCTTGGCATCTGCTTCTCAAAAGACCTAACTCACACAGGTGGTACTGACAGTGGGCAGGAAAAACATGTAAAAATGGGATTTGGCCACTGGCTCACTAAGTACCTGGCTGAAAAGGAGGACACCATACTGAGTGTCTCTACAAGAGCATGAATATTCCCAGATACAATGTGTCAACCCAATTGTTGGTGATTTCACCTGTAGTGATCTGGGAAAATTTCACAGTGGAGGGGAATGCGCTTGCTGGTTTGGTGATTCAGGTACTTGAAAGAGACAGGTAAAAATACCTGTAAGGACAGGAGAGTTGGCTTGATAGGATTAAGTTCGATCGACATCCTGCAGAGAGATAATGGAAGTCTGCAGGCTGTTAACAAACAGTTAAAGACTAACTATGAGAGCCGGAGTGCCCCTGTAGTTGCTTGAAATAAACCTTAACTCCTGCAGCTGAAGGGCAGACATAGGTGTTAACAGGAGTGGACACAAGATCTGATTGAGCTGCAGAATTCCAGAGGCATTTAAATGCTGAGCCAAGGCAGGCTTGTTACATGAAGTTCTAGCCCCTGATAGGGACAATCTGGACCCCTGAAACATGACATGGAAACATCAGGATGCTTGCATGTGATGATTATAGCTCTTCAGACCTCCCTGAACCCTTAGAGCTTACAGAGATAATCATTTCTTCTTAAGACTAGCATTTCCCCCATATGGGAAAATGCTGCAGGCTTTTGCCCTGTAAGACAACAGGTGGCACACATCAGGAGCTGCCCCACCTCCTCTCCTGGTTGTTAGGCTTATTACTAAGGTTAAATCTCAGTATAACCTGTATGGAAAAATGCTAGGTCTGATAAGGGAATAAAGAGATTATACACAGTAGGAGCGTCAAGAATTACCTAGCACGCAGTAGCAGGAGCCAGAGAGTGTCTAGAACAGGATTTTAAGATGTTTGAAAGAAACTGGAAAAATTAACTCACTTGGGAATACTTTTTCAGGACATGAAATTTAATGACCTGGCAAGGACCCTAAGGGATGGGGCAAATGTACTGACAAGTTAGCTTTTAGAAGCCTGGAAGAAGTGATAGTTAACAAGGATCAAGTGACAACTGCCCTGGCAGACAGTAGAGAAGGGAATGAAGAGACTGAGGGAAGTGGGCACGCTGGAATTAATATATTACATGAGACCAGAAGATTCATCATAGGCTTATGTTTCATGAGAGGGCCCAAAGGGCATCCCCTTCCACCCAAGCCATCAGGAATGTGCTGGTAAGATGAGAACCAGCATCGCTGACTTCAGTGGTAGCTATCTTCTTCAAGCCAGGGCAGACAGTAGACAAGGCAGTGACAGAGCTGGGCTCACTGATAATTATCGGAATTATGGTGCCTTGAAGTAATAGAGCATATATATGAATAGAGGAGGGCTTAAGTGTAAAGATTTTTGTATTACACCTTAAGGGTCACCAGGAAGCATTTGCCACAGAAGCGGGGCTGAAAAATCAAAAAGACAAAATGTCTTGGCCAGTTGATGTTAAGCAGCCTTCATCCATGGCTATGATGATTCAACGAAAACGCTCTCCCTGCCTATGCCTGTTTCTGCCCCCGTTATCCTTCACGGGAATCCCCCACATCCCATTTCCGACCAAATGTATTGTACATCTAATTCTATCTGCTTGTTGGGACACCTGGTTAGTATTGAAAGATTGGACTTAGCAGTTCAAAGTACATAGCAAACAATAACTTAAGTTATCACCTATGATCAGTAAAAGTAAAGTACCCAGTAAAGGCACAGCTTTGAGGGATATAGCAACTACACTCGAAAAATCTTGAATAAAGGCAATGAGGAATTCAGGGATTATAGGGGCAATCTTACAGTTCTAAATTCTTGGTTTAATGCAAAAACTTAAAATGATAGAATTTTTATAACCATGTTAAAGAACCTCTTGTTTGTAGCTGTAGAGAGGAAGTGGCTGAAAACTATACTCAAAGTTTGGAAACATATTGGGAAATTAATATCATTTAACTAATCACTTCAGTAGATCTCATATATATAAAATAATGATTAGCAAAAAGTGGAATGCCATGATTGGAACACTGTCATATGAGAGGATTCAGAATACTAAATCTAGCATAGTGCTTCTCCCATATTGTCTTTTGACTTTGCTCATGGTATATTTTTCCCATGTGAAAAAATTTTTTAAAGAATGTTTATGAGTTCAAATTTATCAGTCTTTTTAATGGCTGCCTTTGAATTGCGAGTCATAGAGCTTCACATACAGGTTATAAAGTAATTCACTCAAGTTTTCTTCTACTGTTTGTGTGATTCAATTTATTTATTTTTACACTTAAATGTCTGATCCATTTGGAATTCATTTTAGTGTATGGTATAAGGTATGGACCCAGTTTTATTTTTATTTTTTTCAAATGACTATCCGTTTATCTCAATCCAGTCTAAGTCCCTCTTCTCCCTAGTGATGCAAGATGCCACCTTTATCATATCCTAAATTGCCATATGTTCTTGGGTATATTTCTGGACTGCTCTGTTCTATTCTACTGTTCTGTCTGTCTTTTCATGTGCCAGCACTAACAGTTTTAATTATAGAAGAGTTACAATATGTTTTAATAGCTGGTAGGATTCGTTCAGCTCTTTGCTCTTCTTTTCCAGGACTTCCCAAGATTTTGCATGTTATTTTTCCAAACAAACGTTAAGAATCAATTTATGTAGCTCTTTTAAGAAGTAAATATTTTATTTTTATGCACACACACAAGTACACATATGCACACATATAAACATAGAGAAGATTTTATTTCTTTATGATCCTGAATCATGCTATCCAAGAAAAAAGACTTTCTTTGCATTTGTGTGTCTAACTTGTATCTCTTAGTAGTTGTATTAATATTTTCTCATAAAGGTTTTACAATTTTTAATTGTGTACTTACAAGTATTTTATCATTTTGTTGTTATTGCAAATTGGGTTATCTTTTCCATTGCATCATTTCACTAGCTGCTTTTATATATGAATGATATTGGTTTTTATTTATTAATTTCATATCCTACTAAATTATCAACTTGTTTTACTATTTGTGTTAGTTTTATCATTGTCCTCATGGGTTTTCCAGGTAAACTATGTATCATATCATCTACAGATATAGTGTTCTTTTTTTGATTCAATTTTATACCTCTAGTTTTTCTCTTTTCTGATTTCATTTCTAGTAATTACAATAGAATGTAAAATAGCAGAGGAGATAGTGGGCATTAATGTTTCATTCCTGACCTTTGAGAGAATGCCTAATATTTCCTCATTATATAATTTGCTTGCTTGAGGGGCACACACACGCGCGCACACACACACACACACACATATTTAAGGCTACATATATAGCCTTAAATACTAAGCAATAAAAACAAAAAAAGCATATGGATGAATTTGAATCTATAAGACGAACAGCATCATAATTTAAAAGGAAGCAGACTGAAGGAATTAATAAAGATAAAAGGGTGTATGATTGATGTAGAAAACAGAAAAAAAACGAGAAATAATAAACCAAAATTCTGGTACTATAAAATTCAATAAAATAGACAAACCACTAACTAACCTAGTTAAGAAAAAAGGAGAGAAATCCCAAATATAGAAAATAAAAATTGACAAGGAAGAAATAAAAATGAGATGGAGAAAAATTTTTGACCATGAGACTGCTTTTCAACATTTTATGCATAGAAACTTGAAAACCTAGATGAAATAGATTATATATTCTAGGAAAATACAATTTACCCAAAATTAACTTTATTAGAAATAGAACATTTAAACAGAGAAATTTATTGGTTTAGTAGAGGGTAGATGAACAAGCTTCACAAAGTAGATTGTTGATGTTTTGATGGTGATGCAAGTTTGTTTTTATCCCTCAAAGATCTGCTGTTCTGGTAGCATGAAATAAGTATATACCTTTTTTTTTTTTTTTTTTTTTTGAGACAGAGTCTCACTCTGTTGCCAGGCTGAAGTGCAATAGAGCAATCTCTGCTCACTGCAACCTCTGTCTCCCAGGTGCAAGCGATTCTCCTGCCTCAGGCCCCCGAGTAGCTGGGACTACAGGCGCCCACCACCACGCCCGGCTAATATTTGTACTTTTAGTAGAGACAGGGATTCACTCTGTTGGCCAGAATGGTCTGGATCTCTTGACCTCATGATCCGCCTGCCTCGGCCTCCCAAAGTGCTGAGATTACAGGTGTGAGCCACCACGCCCAGCTGCATATACCATCTTGAATCCTGTTCTCAACTTCTCAGAAAGGAAAAGACTGGAAGGTTTCCTCCCCTTTGTGGTTTCCATATCCTTTTTAATATTTCCCACTATTTCCCCCCCTTCCAATCACTCATGCCACCACCAATGCAGCTATCCAACCCATCCTGGTATCCACTACCACCTTTTCTGTCATTTGTCTATTAATCTGACAAATATTTATTGAGATTCTGAGATGTGTGCTGAGATTGGTTGTAGGAAGACACAAAAGACATGGTACTCATTTCAAGTCGTGTCCCCCCCCCCCCCCCCCCCACCCAAAAAGCTCTGACATGGAGATTAGCGTGTAGAAATTGTACTAGGGAGTAATCTTGAGATGAGTGTCTGTGAAAGAAGAGAAGAAAGCAGAACTGGGCAGAGGGCAATGTTAGCCTGGGACATAGTAACAGGAAAGACCTCAGCCTAATTGATGCTGAGATCAGAAGCTGGAATGGTCATATAAAGTTGTCCCCAGTATAGAGTTGTTCCCAGCTGAAGTGATGAGACTGGACTCTTATATTCCCAAATCAACCAGTCATTGAATGCAGGCTTCCCCCAGAAGGGAGATGTGACCTTGGGTGAGGTATCTTTCTCCAGCCAAAGGCAATTCTTGGAAAGAGGGATGACAGCTGAGGGTTGCTTCCAACATGAGGGGAAATAGGTTCTTCAGTCCTGAAGGAGGCACCTGGTCAGTATATTATAGGATCCACTACAGTCCCTTTCCTAAAGTAGTCACTGTCTGGGTCAGGGAGGTGGTGGTGGTGTAGACAAACCAATGGACGATGAGTCTTCACTGTTGTCCAGTCTAATTTGGTCAGTGCCTACTGAACTGCCTTTGCTCACAGCACTTCTGACATCAAATGTATGGGTTTTTTCCATACCAACAACCAGTTCTCGACTCTTTGGACAACAAATGGGCATCCTATAATGGAAGTAAATTCAAACACTAACTACTCATAGTGTCAGACTCAAAGTTCTAAGGCCTCAATCCCACAGAATTACCCTCACTTCAGACACCAGTAGCAAGTATTGGAGGCCCAGGGTACCCATACTTCTGCTCACCTTGGCTATAAAATTGGAGGTTCCCACACATCCCCCTTTTATATTTGATAATTTGATAGAATAACATAGAAATCTGGAAGACATTTTACTATCACTGGTTTATTCAAAACAATACAAATGAACAGCCAGATGAAGAGGTACATAAGGCAAGGTCCAGACATGTCTTAAGCCCAGCTTTGTCTCCGTGGATTTTGGGTGCACCAATCCTGGCACATGAATATGTTTGCCAGTTCCGAAATCTCCAAATCCTGTTGTTGAGGGAATTTGTGGAAGTCTCATCACATAGGCATGACTGATTAAATCACTGGTCAATCTTCAGGCCCTCTCACCTCTCTAGAATTAGGGAGTGGGAGTGAAAGTTCCAATCCTGTAATCAGGTGGTTGGTTCCTTTCGTGACCAGTCTCCATCCTGAAGCTATCTAGGGCTCACCAGGAGTCACATTATTAGCAAAAACTCAGGTATGGTTGAAAGGGACTTGTAGTGAATAATAAGACACCCCTATCACTCAGAAAATTACAAGAGTTTTAGAAGCTCTGTGTCAGGAACCAGGGACAAAGACCACATATGTATTTCTTATTATGCTACACTTATCTCTCAGCCTTCAAACTTACCCTCTTCACTACGTTGTAAACACACTGATCTTCCCTCTGTTTCTGTAGTAAGCCAAGTTTTTTCTCCACTAGAGACTTTGATTTTCTTCTTTTCTGTCTTTTTTTTTTTTTTTTTCCGACAGAGTCTTGCTCTGTCACCCAGACTGGAGTACAGTGGCACAATCTCGGCTCACTGCAAACTTGGCTTCCCAGGTTCAAGCGATCCTCCCACCTCAGCCTCTGGAGTAGATGGAATTACAGGCGTGTGCCACCATGCCCAGCTAATTTATTATTTTTTTTTTTTTTTTGTATTTTTTTGTAGAGACGGGGTTTCACCCTGTTGCCCAGGCTGGTCTTGAACTTCTGAGATCAAGCAATCCTCCCACCTCGGCCTCCCAAAGTGCTGGGATTACAGGTGTGAGCCACCACACGCGGACACCTAATGTTGATATTTATATTTCAGAAGCTAAAGTCTATGCATTTTTACATGGGTAAATGGAACTCTCACATTTAGCTAATTGACATTTTTTTTTTGAGACAGAGTCTTGCTCTGTTACCCAGGTTGCATTGCAGTGATGCTATCTCAGCTCACTGCAACCTTTGTCTCCCGGGTTCAAGTGATTCTCCTGCCTCAGTCTTCCAAGTAGCTGGGACTATATGCACCCACCAGCATGCCTGACTAATTTTTGTATTTTTAGTAGAGACAGGGTTTCACCATGTTAGCCAGGCTGGTCTCGAACTCCTGACCTCAAGTGATCCGCCTGCCTCGGCCTCCCAAAGTGCTGGGATTACAAGCATGAGCCACCTCACCCGGCCTGATTTGCTTTTCCATTTGTCTACAGGGGTGGCATTCTGGTTCTTCAGAGCTAACTTGTTCTCACTATTCAGTTTGAATCCAGTTTGAATGATGAGAAGATGAACAAATGTTAGCTTCTTAATAAGGTGTCTCCCTAACCACCTACTTCTTTGCCCTACAACAATAATGAGAATAACAGCTAACACTTTCTGGAAACTATGTGCCAAGCACTCCTCAAATCAGTTGAAACAATCCAAATTAACTAATATAGTCCTTACAACAACTTTGCAAAGTAGCTATTATATTTGTATTTTACAGATAAATAAACTATAAAATGAGGCACAGGGGTTTTAACTTGTCTCAGGTCTTAGCAAGTAATGGTAATGCCAGGTCTGGACCTCTAGCAGTCAGTCTCCAGAATCCATGCCCTTAACCATGACATTATGCTGCCTTTCCTAGCCACTAACATTTAAAATTTTTAAAATTTTCATTAATAACATTAATCCTTCTCACTAATTATCTTGCTTCTATGTTTATATGATTTTTCTGACTTCCCTAACTATCAAGTAAAATTCATTATGTCGGCCGGGCACAGTGGCTCATGCCTGTAATCCCAGCACTTTGGGAGGTCGAGGCAGGTGGATCACAAGGTCAGGAATTTGAGACCAGCCTGGCCAATATGGTGAAACCCCATCTCTACTAAAAATACAAAAATTAGCCAGGCATGGTGGTGTGTGCCTGTAGTCCCAGCTACTTGGGAGGCTGAGGCAGAAGAATCACTTGAACCCGGGAGGTGGAGGTTGCAGTGAGCCAAGACCGTGCCACTGCACTCCATCCTGGGTGACAGAGCGAGACTCCGTCTCAAAAACAAAACAAAACAACAACAACAAAACAAATTCATGATGTCAGCGACTTCATCCATCCTGTTTATTGCCCAGTGTCATGCCCCTTTTCCTGAGGAGCAGCCACATCTGAGGACTAGTTATTGCAGAGAAACTGTGGTGCAGTTCCCTTGCTCCAATTCAGGACAACTCTGAAGGGCCATCATAGCTCCGAATCTCCCTATGGGGTCAACTGCAGCCTTTGTTGTGACTGCATTACAATTCAACTTCTCCCTCTGCCAAACCTGATTCTTCATTTCCCTACTGATGCTGAGCTCCAGAGTACTCCCCAATGAACTTTCAGAATACACATCTCCATCTCAGAATCTGTTTCCTGGGAAAACCCAGCCACCTAGATATCAGAATTCCCTAAGGGTCTTTTAAAAATTTCCCAAGCCCATGACCCACCCCAAACCAATTAAATCAGAATATCTGAGGGTGAGTCCTAGATATTTATAATTTTGAAACTTCCAAGATGATTCTAATGTGCAAAAAGGATAGAGAACCACTATCATATACAAGAGCTACAGAAGCAATAAGGGTCTGTATTGACTTCCTTGACCAACTCAAAATAAACAGAAACAGAATAAATGGAATAAAATTATTTGTTCTAACCACATAGTGATGGTAAGAGGGGTGGGAGAACTGAGGATCTTCTCAGAGAACATAACATAGAAATCTCTCTCAATCTGTATATAACCTCTACCTTTAAATATGGGTGAGCAGCACCGCGTGTGTGCTAAGGCAGGGACCAAGTGAATCAAAGGGCTCTGACTTCCAATCTCAGCATTACCATTAGAGCTGGAACATCCATCTCTAATTTGACTCCAGCAGATAATGCAGAGCCTGGCCCTTCCTAGCCCAGTTTTTAACTGGAAGAAGAGGCCATTCTGCAGTTCACAAACAGGCTCTTTTTCCATTTTCCTCTTTGCTAGACTTTTGAGGCACTGAGGGAGCAATACAAACAACCTATTTGTCAGTAGTTAATATACTGTAAACCATTCCAAGATGATTGTCACTTGTAAGCAAATTCTGTGCTTGAATTAGAGCTGTCTGGCACTTTGGTATGCACAGGGAAAAGAAGCATAAAGGAAGGAAGTTGCCACTTAGACAATGCTATTTCATTTGGAGTAGATATCATTTCACATGAAAGTCAACTTCCCTCAGCACTAAGTATATGTGAGGAGGAGGGGATTGAGGAGGAGTTAAAGCATACCTGCATGTATCAAAGAGTAGAGGCTAGATTATGCTATAGTGACAAACACCCTCCAAAATCTCAATGGCTTAAAACAACAAAAGTTCTTGTTCCCATTGCATGTTTACCGTAGGTCAGCAAAGCGTTCACATCTATGCCATCCTCACTAATCCAGTTCTGAGGAAGGCTCCACCTTTGTTCTCACACAATTGCTGAGGGAGAAACAGAGAATGTGGTGAACTGTGTACTGGTTCTTAAAGGTATGACCCAGAAGTGACACACATTTCTTCTGTTCACATTTCATTGGCCAGAGCAACTCACATCCATCCACCTAACTTCAAAGGGTCAGGGAAATTCAATTCTATGATACACCCAAGAGAACTGGGAATGTTTGCTAGCTGGATGATGACATGGTTTGGATATGTGTCCCCACCCAAATCTCATGTTGAATTGTAATCCCCAATGTTGGAGGAGTGGCCTGGTGGGAGGTAATTAGATTATGGGCAGATTTCCTTCTTGCTGTTTTCATGATAGTGAGTCAGTTCTCATGATATCTGGTTGTTTAGAAGTGTGGGCCAGGCCCAGTGGCTCACGCCTGTAATCCCAGCACTTTGGGAGGCCGAGGTGGGTGGATCACCTGAGGTCAGGAGTTTGAGACCAACCTCAACATGGACAAACCCCGTCTCTACTAAAAATACAAAAAATTAGCCGGGCATGGTGGTGCATGCCTGT
>NC_045445.1:104962261-104968157 GCF_002776525.5 Piliocolobus tephrosceles | reverse complement strand
AAATTGTTATGACTGAAATGCTGATAGTGATATGGACAATAAAGTCCAGGCTGAGGTGGTCTCAGATGGAGATGAGAAACTTTCGGGGAACTGGAGAAAAGGTCACTTTTGTTATGCATTAGCAAAGAGATTGGAGGTATTGTGCCCCGGCTGTAAAGATCTGTGGAATTTTGAACTTAAGGGGGATGATTTAGGGTATCTGGTGGCAGAAATTTCTAAGCAGCAAAGCATTCAAGAACTGACCTGGCTGCTTCTAGCAGCATATGCTTATATGTCTGAGCAAAGAGATGATCTGAAATGAAACGAAAACTTATATTTTAAAGGGAAGCAGAGCATAAAAGTTTGGAAAATTTGCAACCTGGTCATGTGGTAGAAAGGAAAAATCCATTTTCAGGGGAGGAATTCAAGCCGACTATAGAAATTTGCAAAAGTAAAGAGGCACCAAAGACAAATAGTTAAGACAGTGGACAAAAAGACCTCAAAGGTATTTCAGAAACCTTTATAGCAACCTCTCCCATCACAGGCCTGGAGGCCTAGGGGTGAATAATGATTTTTGTGGACCAGGCCCAGGGCCCTGCTACCCTGCATAATATAGAGAGTTAAACCAATAGCACTTGACTAAGAAGAAGTTTGGTTCCTATTTTTTTGTTTTATTCATAACTATTTTGACAACATCATTTCTCCACTTTAAAGTATAATAAAAGGCTTAAACTAAATCAGTGTCTACTAAATACCCAAATGCTTGTTCATGATAAGGCATTCATTAGGACCCAGAGAACTAAAAATTTAAATTAAATTAAATTTAAAAAGGAAATGTAGCAATTCTATGTGTATTGTCAGTTCTCACTTTATCAGTATCAAACCTTACTTTACTCATAAGAAAATGTCAGTAATAACATATAATATTATTTAATACCTTTAATAATAGTAATAGTCAAATGTATACAGGGCTTTCTAGGTGCCAAAAACTGTTCTAAGTACTTAATATAATTAACTCATTTAATCCTTATGAAGTAGGTACTGTTATTATCCCTATTTTATAGATACAGAAGAGATAAATTAATTCCCTTCTCAGGTCACACTGGAAAGTAAAGAGTAGAATCTGAATTCAAATCCAGGCAGTGTGGCTTTAAAATCCTCACTCTTTATCACTATGTCATACTAAACCAGCTTGGGAAAATCAAGTTTGGTAACTGTATTAGTCCATCTGTGTTGCTACAAAGAAATACTTGAGGCTAGGTAATTTATGAAGAAAAGAGTTTTAATTGGCTTGTGGTTCTGCAGGCTGTACAAGAAGCATGGTGCTGACATCTGCTTCTAGTGAGGGCTTCAGAAAGCTTGCAATCACAGCAAAAGGTAAAGGAGGAGCAGGCATCTCACATGGCAAGAGCAGGAGCAAGAGAGAGAGGTGAGAGGTGTCACACACTTTTAAACAACCAGATCTCATGAGAACTCACTCACTATCATGAGAACAGCAACAAGATATTCATGAAAGATTTGCCCCCACGACCCAAACACCTCTCACTAGGCACCACCTCCACCATCAGGAATTACATTTCAATATGAGATTTATAGGGGAGAAACATCCAAACTATATCATTCTGCCCCTGGCCCCTCAAATCTCAAGTCCTTCTCATATTGCAAAATATAATAATCTCTTCCCCCCAAATCTTAACTTGCTCCAAAATCAAGTTCAAAGTCTCATGTCTCATCCGAGACTCATATCCTTCTGCCTATGAGCCTGTAAAATAAAAACAAGGTATTTAATCCCAAGATAGAATGGTAGTATAGGCATTGGGTAAACATTACCATTCTGAATGGGAGAAATGAGCCAAAAGAAAGGGGCAATAGGCTCCACACAAGTCTGAAACCCAGCAGGGCAGCCATTAAATCTTGAAGCTCCAAAATAATCTTCTCTGACTCCATGTCCCACATCTAAGGCACACTGGGGCAAGGGGTAGACTCCCAAGACCTTGGGCAGCTCTGTCTCCTGTGGCTCTGCAGGGTGCATCCAACTTGGCTGCTCACATAGGGTGGAGTTTAATGCCTTCAGCTTTTCTAGATGCAGCATAGAAGCTGCCGGTGGAGCTACCTTTCTGGGCTCTAGAGGGTGGTGGCCCCCTTTCCATAGCTCCACTAGGTAGTGCCCCAGTGAGAACTCTGTTTGAGGCTTCCAACCCCACATTTCCCCTTGGCATTGCCCCAGCAGAGGTTTTCTTTGAGGGTTCTGCCCCTGTGGCAGGCTTCTGCCTGGGCACCTAGGCTTTCTCATATATCCTCTGAAATCTAAGTGGAGGCCACCAAGCTTCATTCATGCTTGCATTCTGTGCACAGCCTTAACACCATGTGGAAGCCACCAAGATTTACAGCTTGCACCTTCCAGAATAGTGGCCCAAGCTATACCTGGGGCCCTCTGAGCCACGGCCACAGCAGCCAGGATGTGGGAAGCAGTGTCCCAAGGTTGGATAGGGCATCCTGGTCCTGGCCTTAAAACCATTCTTTCCTCCTAGGCCTCTAGGTCTGTGATGAGAGGTGCTGCCTCTGAGATCTCTGAAATGCCTTCAAGGCCTTTTTCCCATACTCATGGATACTAGTACTTGGCTCCCTTTTTGTCATGCTAATCTCTCTAGCAAGTGGTTGCTCCACAGCCTGCTTGGATTCTTTCTCTACCACACGGCCAGGCTACAAATTTTCCAAACGTTTATGCTTTGCTTTCCTTTTAAAAGTAAATTCCAACTTTAAGTCATTCCTTTGCTCCTACATCTGATCGTATGTTTTTAGCCAGGCCACATCTTAAATGCTTTGCTGCTTAGAAATTTCTTCTGCCAGATACCCTAAATCATCACTCTTAAGTTCAGACTTCCAAAGATCCTTAGGACATGAACACAATGCCACCAAGTTCTCTGCTAGAATGTAACATAGGTGACCTTTGTTCCAGTTCTCAATAAACTCCTCATTTTCACTTGAGATCTCATCAGCCTGGTTTTCACTATCCATAATTCTATCAGTATTTTGGTCACAATCATTTAACCAGTCTTTAAGAAGTTACAAACTTTCCCTCAAATTCCTGTCTTCTGAGCCCTCCAAACTCTTCCAACCACTTTCCATTACCCAGTTCCAAAGTCACTTACATATTTTCAAGTATCTTTACAGCAATGCCCCACTCCTCAGTCCTAATTTTCTGTATGAGTTCATTTGCGTTGATATAAAAAAATACCTAAGGCTAGGCAATACATAAAAAAGAGGTTTAATTGGCTCATGGTTCTGCAGACAGTACAAGAAGCACAGTGCCAGCATCTGCTTCTGGTAAGGGCCTCAGAAAGCTTGCAATTATGGTGAAAGTCAAAGGGGAAGCTGGCATCTCACATGTTGAGAGTGGGAGCAAGAGAGAGTGGGGAGGTGTCACACACTTTTAAGCAACCAGAAATCAAGAGAACTCACTCACTGTCTTGTGGACAGCACCAAGCCATTCATGAAGGATCTACCCCCATGACCCAAACACCTCCCACCAGGCCCCACCTCCAGTATTGGGGATTGCATTTCAAAATGAGATTTGGAGAGGACAAGCATCCAAACTATATCAGTAACCAAGTATTATGTCCCAATTCTGGGTTTTATTGTGTTGTTTTTTTAATTCTAAGTTATTGTATAGTTCTACTTTAAGACATTAAGAAACATATTGAGAAGTTAGTATGGGGCATACTATCACTGGGTTAGTATGTATTATACTGGGTTACACTATGTATTATATTAAGACAGACTTGCAAATTTTGATATATCATGTACCCATATTTTAAAGCTTCTTACATATTATGAAAATCAATTTAACTCTAAATTTTTATAATATTCAGTGTATTACAATGGTAAGAGAAATAAGCAAAGATAGCTGTAATTTTTCATTTATTTGGGAGGAGAAAATTCCGTGGAATAAGTAAATATTTGGTTCCATTCGCTTTAAGTTAGACTTAAATTATCTGCACTTTCCTTTTTCCTATATTGTAGCATTTTATTTTGTCTCCTGATATGATTGTGTGCATCTTTCCCAACAGATAGATTTTTGGAGACAAAAAAAAATTTATATTTTTGGCTGTGCCTCCAAATGAACCTTACATGATGCCTTATCCATTCTAGGTACCCAATTCAAATTTGCTTGGCTGATTAAATAAATATTTGTCTCTTTTGAGATGACTTAAACACAAGTTGAGGAGAACAGGATGGAGTCTAGATGGTCTGTTTCTAAGCAAACCAGTTTAACTCTTGGAAATGATAGTGAATAACCATAAACATTTTAGAACCCAAGGGGGCACCTAACATAGCCTGAACTTTGGGGAAGTAAACTAGGTTTCTGACCTCTCAAGTGTCAGCCCTGGGGAATGGATATTAGACAAGGAACTGTGCAAAGTTGGCAGAAGACTGCCCAGGTGCAGCATAAATCGATGAAGCCAAGGCTTAGCACCTGAACACACCAGCAATGATCCAGCCAGTGGAGACAGAGCATTTGGGGATGCAGGTTGGAAGAACAAAACTTCTTAGTATGTAACTTGCTGTCAATTGAAGACAAGTCTTCTGTATAAGCTTTCTTATATAAGCACAAAAATATACCTGTCTCAGTAAGAGGATAATAGAAATAACTTCTTAAAGAATTTGGGCTTTGGTTGGATGATTTGGAGGAGGGTCTAAGAAAGCAAGAATTCACTCTATATTGGATACTGCAAGAAAGTGAGGGCAATTCTATGATTAGGTGTTTCGTGGGTGGCACAGTGACCTTGATTTTGTCTGTTCTTAGCAAAATTTTGAAAGTGGCCTTGTTTTGTTTCATTTTATCATTGTCTTAGAGTAACCTTGTCTGTGGTTGGTGTTCTGTGAGATTTTATGTCTCCAAAGAAAGAACAAAATAGCCTTGCCTTGAACATCAGACTAACTTATAAATAATGTTGGGGTCTAGCTGTGAATGTCAGATCAATTCTGGATGTGAGAGCCTGTTTTTTTCTTTCTCACTCATTATGGTAGTAGGCTTGAAAGCAAAGCTGGTGACAAGTTGGTACTCGTAACTGAGTTAAGATGTAAGAGACTGAGGAAGAATGAGGTTTCCGACACTACACCCTAAGCATAAGTTGCTTCCGCATACATTAGGTGTTTCTGGAGTTTCTGGGGATATACATCCTTTAATAAAACCAGGGCAACCGCTGAAAAGCCCCAAATCCCTGTCAATTTAGCTGTAGATAAAGCTGACAAGAAGCAAGAAGCACCCTGTTATAAACTGATTTTTGTTGCCCCAAAATTTATATGATGAAGCCCTAACCCCCAGTGTGATAGTATTTGGAGGTGGAGCCATTAGGAGGTAACTAAAGTGAGATGACATCATGAGTGTGGAGCCCTCATAATGGTATTAGTGCCCTTATAAGATGGGACACCAGAGAGCTTGTTCTTTCTCTCTCTCAGAAGTCATGTGAACATACAAGATGGCGGCCATCTACCAACCAAGAGGAGAACCCTTACCAGAACCCAATCAGAATGGCACTGATCTCAGACCAGCACTGATCTCAGATCTTCTGCTTCCAGAACTGTAAGAAAATAAATGGGCCGGGTGTGGTGGCTTATGCCTGTAATCCCAGCACTTTGGGAGGCCGAGGCGGTCAGATCACTTGAGGTCAGGAGTTCAAGACCAGCCTGGCCAACATGGCAAAACCCTGTCTCTACTAAAAATACCAAAAAAAATTAGCCAAGTGTGGTGGCAGGCACCTGTAATCCCAGCTACTCAGGGTGCTGAGGCAGGAGAATCACTTGAACCTGGGAGGCAGAGGGTGCAGTAAGCTGAGATCGTGCCACTGCACTCCAGCCTGGGCAACAGAGTGAGACTGCATCTCAAAAAAAAAAAAAAAAAAAAAAAAAAAAA
>NC_045445.1:104910846-104962161 GCF_002776525.5 Piliocolobus tephrosceles | reverse complement strand
GTAGTATTTTGTTATGGAGCCATAGCTAAGACACACCCATAGGTGTTACATTATTTAATTATGTGGGGTAATTCTATCTTGTCCCTGAGTGAACCACCAGGCCCAGGTGCAGGAGTTTGTAACTTTACCTCATCAGAACTGAGAGTTAAGCTGCTTATGAAATGGTAATCAGTGTTACAATACAAGCCTAAGTTTTGAAAATAGGATGGTCTTGAAAGTATCTGAATTGACTTTCTGTCCCTCTTCATGGTTCCAAAAACAGAGTTTGAGCTGCAACAGACTCAATATTTTGTTAGATTTTACAGCAATTTCCAAGGTGAGTTGGGTGCCTGCAAAGCACTGTTTTCCTATAAGACTTCCCTGGCATCAGGAGAGTCATTTTCTCCACCCACATTCATCCCTCATTTCGTTTAAACACAAAATGACATCAAATGACTGAATTTAAACCATCCCATTTTGCTCTAAAACACAAAACAAAATCTGTTTATTCTTGGCTCCTCAGGCAAAGTGAGCTTTCTGTATTTCCTGACTTTATATTAGTCAGAAGTGCTACTCCCATTTATCTACCATCTTAAGGATACGCAAAAGAAATGGACAGCCCTGGTAACATGAAAGGAGGGGCAACAGAGGACACCTTTCATTCTTAATCTTGGTAAACAGGTTCTTCTAGAACTGAATGTTACAGTTATGGTGCGAAGACCATTTCTGCTTCTTGACTAAACTTTGGTTTCCTAGCACCTTCCCTGGCCCCTTCTCTTTCATTGGCATCCAATCTGCCCATATTCTTGACTGAGTTCAGCAGGTGGCAGCCTACTAATGGTGCCTACGTGCCCACACTCCTCCCCTCCTGCTTCAACACACACAAAGGTTCATGCTCACACATCAGTAAGAAAATGCCCTCATCCCTTTTCTCTGCTAAATTAATAAATGGGGCTTTGACTCCCCTGCTAGAACTGGTTTGTAAACTCCAACTCTTCACCCTCAACTGCCCTCCCCATAGTCATGAGTTGTGACACTCATTTTCACAGAATTGCTTGTCTTTTAATTACATATATGTCAAAAATAAATGTAATAACAGAATTACAGACCATTAGAGAAATAATCTTATATGACCACTATAATGTACCCCAATTGCCTAGTAGAGTCCTTGTCATACAGAAGGTACACAATAATTATTGATTGTATGAATGAACCCATGATTTTTATAACTGAAGCAACTGAGGATCACTGATACATCAAATTTCTTACTCTGGCGAGTTAGTGTAGAACCTGTATTTTAAACTTGCAGAAACATTTGTAGTGTTCAGTGGAGGGTGACAAATCACTGAGAGAGAAACATAAAACATTTTTGTTTTTTCAATTACTGACTGTTTCCAACGGTGCTCTCAATCTCTTCTTTCTTAGTGAGGAGTTTAATAATATCTTAATTTTATGCCTTTCCAGCCGCTTTCAGTTATCCATTCAAGTTTCCATTATTCAATCCCGTTCATTTTACAAAGTCAATGCCATATTCAGTCCAAAGTTTTTTTTCTTCTCCAGAGGAAAAGATAAATTTGTGTCACTATCAGCTTTCATGAAGGGGATTCTAAGGGTCTGAGGGTGAAGGTGAAGCACCAGATCCACTCTTTTTTATTTTTTATTTTTTTGAGACGGAGTCTCGCTCTGCCGCCCAGGCTGGAGTGCAGTGGCCAGATCTCAGCTCACTGCAAGCTCCGCCTCCCAGGTTCACACCATTCTCCTGCCTCAGCCTCCCTCCCAAGTAGCTGGGACTACAGGCGCTCGCCACCAAGCCCGGCTAATTTTTTGTATTTTTAGTAGAAATGGGGTTTCACTGTATTAGCCAGGATGGTCTCGATCTCCTGACCTTGTGATCCGCCCACCTCGGCCTTCCAAAGTGCTGGGATTACAGGCTTGAGCCACCATGCCCAGCCCAGATCCACTCTTACAACCACCTTCCACTTCATCTTCTTTGCAATAACTTGTACATAAAAGAGTGAGGAAAGCCTAATGTGCCGTTACATAATGGTCCATGGTGGTGCTGATTTCCTTTCCTTGCTTAGTTCTAATTGCCACTCTGACTTCTTGGTTTTGGATCCTGTGGGCAGGCAGTAGCTCTCATAAGCCACACTGATGGAGACTCTCTCTTATGCTGCTGCCCTAGGCATTGGTCAGCTGCTTCCCCCCACATTCTGCTAAAGTTCATGACTCTGCCACATGCAGCGGTAGACCCCAACAATGTTATAGTCTTTAATTTCTTCAGTGGCTCCAAAATCTAGAACCTTTGAAAAGAAGAAGAAATGACTCCGATCACAAACATAACAATCTTCCTAAAGAAGACTTTTTCTTTAGGACTTCTTATTTGAATTTATGGGGGAGAAGAATGGCCAATTCTGCCCAATAGTACATCTCAGCAAGCCATAGAGGGAGTTGGCAACCTCTAACATTGAGTCAGGACAGTGTTCTGTTAGGTGCCTTGAATACACACACATGAACATACATATATATGTGTGTGTGTGCATATATACATATATATATACACACACACATAATATATAGTGTGTGTATATATACATATATCTATGCATATATAATATAAATGTATAATGCATATATATGTTTATATATGTTATGGTATATGTGTGTATATGTATATATTCACACATTCATCCTATATATACACACACGTGTGTGTGTGCACGTGTATATATGTATTCAGCGAGTTGGGATGAGAAAAGGAGAACCATCGAATTTTGCTGGGTTGTGTGTATAATGCAGATTCATGGATCCCCTTTCTCCAGTTTTTCCTTTTTATTTAGTGTGGCTTAATTTTCTTTAAGTAAGAAGGTTCTGAGTTAATCAAAAGAAAATGTCAAATGGAATCTTTTTAATAAAGAAAGAATTTGAGAGTATTAAAAGAGGAAGACAAAGTAAAAAAAAAATCTATATATAGAAACAAAAGATGACAAATGGTAGCAATGAAGGAAAATAAACATAGATAGACCTGAGTGGGATGAGTGGTATGAATGAGCTAGTAGTGAGAGGGGCTGGATATACTAGGACTTTATGCTTATAAACCTTCTGTACTAGATCCTAGAACCTATGAAAGACAGAGGAAAATGAGTATTTAAATTCAATATTATTCCTATCTCACCATAATGGTAAAAATTAAGAACTGTAATAAAACAACAGAAGGTGGAGGATGTAGATCAAAGAGAGCTCTTATACATTGCTAGCATGAATATAAATTGGTACAACTTCTTCTGAAAATAATTGAGTATAATCTGACAAACCTGAGCATGTGCACATCTTATAGTTTAGCAATCTTACACCTAAATATGTTACACCTAAGTATGTATAACTAAGAGAAATTCTCACACATATGTTCTAGAATATATATCACTTTTTTTTTTTAGATTCAGGGGGTACATATGCAGGTTTGTTACATGGATATATTGCATAATGTTGAGATTTGGGGTACAACTGATCATGCCACCCAAGTAGTAAACAGAGTACCCAACAGATAGTTTTTAAACCCTTGCCCCCATCCCTCCCTGCTTTTAGTGTCTATCGTTTCCATCTTTATTCCATGTATACCCAACACTCAAATGCTACTTATAAGTGAGAATATGTGGTATTTGAGTTTCTGTTTCTGCATTAATTCTGTTAGAATAATAGCCTCCAACTGCACCCAGATAGCTGCAAAAGACATCATTTCATTCTTTTTCATGGCTGCATAGTATTCCGTGGTGTATATATACCACAGTTTTTAGCCATTCTACTTTTGATGGGCACATAGGTTGATTCCACGTCTTTGCTGTTGTGAATAGTACTGTGATGGATATTCGAGTGCATGTGCCTTTTTGGTAGAACAATTTGTTTTCCTTTCAGTGGATACCCAGTAATGGCATTGCTAGGTCAAATGGTAGTTCTGTTGCAAGTTCATTGAGAAATCTCCAAACTGCTTTTTGCAGTGGCTGGACTAATTTACACTCCCACTAACAATGTATGAAAGTTCCCTTTTCTCCACAACCTCACCAACATCTGTTGGTTTTTGACTTTTTAATACTAGCCATTCGGATGAGTGTGAGACCATATCTCATTGTTGTTCTGATTTGTATTTCTCTAATAATTAGTGATGTTGAGCGTTTTTTCATATGTTTGTTGGCCACTTGTATGTCTTTCTTTGATAAGTCTCTGTTCATATCTTTTGCTCAATTTTTAATGTTTTTCTGTTTCATTTCTTGTTGATTTGTCTAAATTCCTTGCAGATTCTGGATACTAGTCCTTCGTTGCATGCATAGTTTGCAAATATTTTCTCCCAATCTGTAGGTTGTTTACTCTGTTGATAGTTTCTTTTGCTGCACAGAAGCTCTTTGCTTTAATTAGCTCTTTCATTTAATTTAATTAGGTTCCAATTGTCAGTTTTTGTTTTTGATGCATTTGCTTTTGGGATCTTCATCATAAGTTCTTTGCCTAGGCCAATGTCCAGAAGAGTATTTCCCGGGTTTTCTTCTAGGATTTTTATACTTTGAGGTCTTATATTTAAGTCTTTAATCCTCTTGAGTTAACTTTTGCATATGGTGAAACTTGGTAAGGATCCAGTTTCATTCTTCTGCATATGGTTAGCCAGTTTTCCCAGCACTATTTATTGAGTGATGCCTCTGGCTTTTTTTGTTTGTTTGTTTGTTTTTGTTTTTTTTGTTTTTTGGCTTTGGCTTTGACTTTGGCTATTTGGGCACATTTTTTGGTCCATATGAATTTTAGGAGAGTTTTTTTTTCTAATTCTGTGACAAATGACATTGGTAGTTTGATAAGAATTGCATTGGATCTACAGATTGCTTTTGGCAGCATAGGCATTTTAATGATATAAATTCTTCTAATCCATAGGCATAGAATTTCTATTTTTTTGTGTCATCTATGATTTTTTTCAACAGTATTTTGGAGTTCTCCTTAAAGAGTTCTTTCACCTCCATGGTTAAGGGCATTCCTAGGTATTCTATTTTTGTATGTGTGTGCCTGTTGTAAATGGGATTGTGTTCTTTTTTGAAAAAAAAATCATTTCTAATTTTTCTGAGTAAATTGTAGGTGTGTGTATTTATGGGGTACATGAGATATTTTGATACAGACATGCAATATGTAATCATCACATTAAGGAAAATGTAGTATCCATCCCCTCAGCATTTATCCTGTGTGTTACAAACAATCCAATTATATTTTTTAGTTATTTTAAAATGTACAATTAAGGTATTATTGACTATAGTCACCCTTTTGTGCTAGCAAATACTAGGTCTCATTCATCCTTTCTAACTAATTTTTTGTATGCATTAACCATCCCCACTTCCCCCGCCCCCCACCACTTCACACTACCCATCCCAGCCTCTAGTAACCATCCTTCTACTCTCTATATCCATGAGTTCAATTGTTTTGATTTTTAGATCCCACAAATAAGTGAGAACATGCACAGTTTATCTTTCTGTGCCTGGCTTATTTCGCTTATACTGACCTCCAGTTCCCTCCATGTTGTTGCAACTGACAGGATCTCATTCTTTTGTGTGGCTGAATATTACTCCATTGTGTATAACTAGCATGTTTTCTTTATCAACTCATCTCTTGATGAACACTTAGGTTATCTTCAAATCTTAGCTATTGTAAACAGTGCTGCAACAAACATGGGAGTGCAGATACCTCTTCGATGTACTGATTTCCTTTCTATTGGGTATATACCCAGAAGTGGGATTGTTGAATCATATGGTAGGTCTATTTTCAGTTTTTTGAGGACCCTCCAAACTGTTATCCATAGTGGTTGTACTAATTTACATTCCCACTAATAGGGTACAAGGGATCCCATTTCTTCACATTCTCACCAGCATTTGTAATTTCCTGTCTTTTGGATATAAGCCATTTTAACTGGAGTGAGATGATATCTCATTGTAGTTTTGATTTGCATTCCTCTGATGATCAGTGATGTCAAGCACCTTTTCTTTTTTCTCTTTTTATTTTATTATTATACTCTATGTTCTAGGTTACATGTGTACAACATGCAGGTTTGTTACATACATATACATGTGCCATGTTGGTGTGCTGCACCCATTAACTCATCATTTACATTAGGTATATCTCCTAAAGCTATCCCTCCCCCCACCACACAACAGGCCCCAGTGTGTGATGTTCCCCTTCCTGTGTCCAAGTGATCTCATTGTTCAATTCCCACCTATGAGTGAGAACATGCAGTGTTTGGTTTTCTGTTCTTGCAATACTTTGCTGAGAATGATGGTTTCCAGCTGCATCCATGTCCCTGCAAAGGACATGAACTCATCCTTTTTTTATGGCTGCATAGTATTCCATGGTGTGTATGTGCCACATTTTCTTAATCCAGTCTGTCACTGTTGGACACTTGGGTTGGTTCCAAGTCTTTGCTATTGTGAATAGTGCTGCAATAAACATACGTGTGTATGTGTCTTTATAGCAGCATGATTTATAATCCTTTGGGTATATACCCAGTAGTGGGATGGCTGGGTCAAATGGTATTTCTAGTTCTAGATCCTCGAGGAATTGCCACACTGTCTTCCACAATGGTTGAACTAGTTTACGGTCCCACCAACAGTGTAAAAGTGTTCCTATTTCTCCACATCCTCTCCAGCACCCGTTGTTTCCTGACTTTTTAATGATCGCCATTCTAACTGGTGTGAGATGGTATCTCATTGTGGTTTTGATTTGCATTTCTCTGATGGCGAGTGATGATGAGCATTTTTTTCATGTGTCTGTGGGCTGTATGAATGTCTTCTTTTGAGAAATGTCTGTTCATATCCTTTACCCACTTTTTGATGGAGTTGTTTGTTTTTCTCTTGTAAATTTGTTTGAGTTCTTTGTAGGTTCTGGATATTAGCCCTTTGTCAGATGAGTAGATTGCAAAAATTTTTTCCCATTCTGTAGGTTGCCTGTTCACTCTGATGGTAGTTTCTTTTGCTGTGCAGAAGCTCTTTAGTTTAATTAAATCCCATTTGCCAATTCTGGCTTTTGGTCAAGCACCTTTCCATATGCTTTTTTGCCATTTGTATGTCTTCTTAGAAATGTTGAGTCAAATCATTTGCCCGTGTTTTGATTGGATAATTAGATTTTTCCTAGAGTTCTTTGAGTTCCTTATATATTCTGGTTATTAATTCCTTGTGAGATAAGTAGTTTGCAAACATTTTCTCACATTTTGTGGGTTGTCTCTTCACTTTATTGATTGTTGCCTTTGCTGTGCAGAAGCCTTTTAACTCGATGTGATCCCATTTGTCCATTTTTGCTTGTTTTGCCTGTGCTTGTGGGGTATTGCTCAAGAAATCTTTGCACAGACCAACGTCCTAGAGATTTTCCTCAATATTTTCTCTTAATAGTTTCATAGTTTGAAGTCTTAAAGTTTTAAGCCATTTTGATTTGATTTTCATTTATGGTGAAAGATAGGGGTACAGTATCATTCTTTTGCATATGGATGCCCGGTTTTCCTAGCACCATTTATTGAAGAGACTTTATTTTAAACAGTGTATGTTCTTGGCAGTTTTGTCGAAAATGAGTTTCCTGTTGGTGTGTGGATTTGTTTCTGGGTTCTCTATGCTATTTCATTTGTCTCTGTGTCTGTGTTTGTAAGTTAGGTAATGTGATTCTTCCAGTTTTGTTTTTTTTCCCCCCCTCAGGATAGCTTTGGCTATTCTGGGTCTTTTGTGGTTTTATATAAATTTTAGGATTTTTTTCCTTTTTTAATTTTTATTTTAAGCTTGGGGGTACAAGGGCAGGTTTGTTACACATGTAAACTTCTGTCATGGGGGTTGGTTGTACAGATTATTTATCACCAAGCTATTAAGACTAGTATTTATTAGTTATTTTATCTGATCCTCTCCCTCCTCCCACACTCCACCCTCCCAAAGTTCCCAGTGTGTGTTATTTTCCTCTATGCATCCACGTTTTCTCATCGTTTAGCTCCCACTTATAAGTGAGACCAGGAAGTATTTGGTTTATGTTCCTGTGTTAGTTTGCTAAGGATAATGGCCTCCAGCTCCATCCATGTCCCTGCAAATAACATGATCTCATTCTTTTTGTGGTTGCATAGTATTCTATGGTGGATATGTACCACATTTTCTTTATCCAGTATATCATTGATGGGCATTTAAGTTGATTCCGTGTGTTTGCTATTGTAAATAGTGCTACAATGAACATACTCATGCATGTGTCT
Organism: Piliocolobus tephrosceles; assembly: GCF_002776525.5. Classification (NCBI taxonomy): domain Eukaryota; kingdom Metazoa; phylum Chordata; class Mammalia; order Primates; family Cercopithecidae; genus Piliocolobus; species Piliocolobus tephrosceles. Next base: position 104,953,949 of record NC_045445.1, on the reverse strand, counting down.
TTATAATAGAATGATTTTTATTCCTTTGGGATTGCTGGGTTAAATGATATTTCTGGTTTTGCGTCTTTGAGGAATTGCCCCCTGTCTTCCACAATGCCTGAACTAATATACATTCCCACCAACAGTGTATAAGAGTTCCTTGTTCTCCACAACCTTACTAGCATCTGTCATTTTTTGATATTTTAATGATAGCCATTCTGACTGGTGTGAGATGATATCTCATTGTGGTTTTGATTTGCATTTTGCTAATGATCAGTGATGTTTTATCTATTTCTGTAAAGAATGTCACTGGTGTTTTCATAGCTATTGTACTAAGTCTGTGGGTTGCTTTTGGTAGCATGGACATTTTAACAATGTTGATTCTTTCAATCCATGAACATGGCTTATCTTTTCATTTTTTGGTGTCCTCTTCAGTTTCTTTCATGAGTGTTTTATAGTTTTCATTATAAAGATTTTTCACTTCTTTGGTTAAGTTAATTCGTAAGTATTTCATTATATTTGTGGTTACTGTAAATGGGATTACTTTTGAAATTTCAGATTTTCACTGTTGGCATATGGGAATGCTAGTGATTTTGTATCCTGCAAAATACTGAATTTATTTGTTCTAATAATTATTTGCTGAAGTTTTTAGGTTTTTCCAAATATAAGATTATATCACCTGCAAACAGGATAATTTTACTTCTTCCATTCTAATTTGGATTCCATTTATTTTATTTCACTTGTCTGATTGCTCTAGCTAGGACTTCTTATACTATGTTGAATAATAGTGGTTGTAGGTATCCTCCACATGTTTCAGAGCTTAGAAAAAAGACTCAATTTTTCCCTATTCAGTATGATACTAGCTCTGGATTTGTCATATATGGCTTTTATTATGTTGACATATGTTCCTTCTATACAGAGTTTTTATAGAGGTTTTATTGTTAAGGTATATTGAATTTTATCAAATGCTCTTTCAGCATCAATTAAAGTGATCATATGGATTTTATCCTTCTGTCTGTTGATATGATGTATCACATTGATTAACCTGTGTATGTTGAACCATTCCTGCATAACAGAGATCAATTCTCCTTGGTTATAATGAATGATCTTTTTAATATATTGTTGAATTAAGTTTGCTAGTATTTTGCTGTAGATTTTTGCATCAATATTCATCAGAGATATTGATCTGTAGTTATCTTTTTTTTTTTTTCTTTAATATGTCTTTGTCTGGTTTTTGTGTCAAGACAATACTGACCTTGTAGAATGCGTTTGGAAGTATTCCCTCCTCTTCTATTTTTCAGAATACTTTGAGTAGAAGTGGTATTAGTTATTCTTTCAATGTTTGTTAAACTTCAACAGTGATGCTATCAGGTCCCTGGCTTTTCTTTACTAGGAGAGCTTTTATTATGGCTTCAATCCTGTTACTTGTTATTGATCTGCTCAGGTTTTGTATTTCTTCCTGGTTCAATCTTGGAAGGTTGTATATGTCTAGAAATCTGTCCATTTTTTCTAGATTTTCCAATTTATTGGCATATAGATGTTCATAGTAGCCACTAATGATCCTTTGAATTTCTTCAGTATCAATTATAATATCTCCTTTTCCATCTCTGGTCTTATTTATTTGTGTCTTCTCTCTTTTTTCTCAGTCTGGCTAAAGTTTCATCAATTTTGTTTAACTTTCCAAAAGGTTAACTCTGTTTTATTGATCTTTCTTAATTTTTTCTTCATTACAATTTCATTTATTTTTGCTCTGATCTTTTTTTTTTTTTTTCATTTGCTAATTTGGGGTTTTGTTTGCTTTTGCTTTTCTAGTTCTTTAGGATTCATCATTAGGTTATTTTTTTTGAAGTTGTTCTTCTTTTGTGATGTAGACATTTATAGCTATAAACTTTGTTCTTACTACTGCTTTTGCTGTATCCCATAGGTCTTGGTATGTTTTGTTTCCATTGTCATTTGTTTCAGGAAATTTTTCAATTTTCTTCTTAATTTTTTCATTGATCCATTTGTCATTTAGGAGCATATTATTTAAATTCCATATATTTGTATACTTTCCAAAATTCCTCTTATTATTGATTTACAGTTTTATTCCATTGTAGTCAGAGAGGATGCTTGATATTATTTCAATTATTTTGAATGTTTTAAGACTTGTTTTGTGAGCTAACATATGGTCTAACCTTGAGAATGATCCATGTGCTGTGGAAAATAATGTGTATTCTGTAGTCATTGGATGAAATGTTCTATAAATATCTATTAGATTTATTTGGTCTGTAGTGCAGATTAAGTGTAATATTTATTTGTTGATTTTCTGTCTGGGAGATGTGTCCACCACTGAAAGTGGGGTGTTAAGGTCTCTAGCTCTTGTTGTATTGGGACCCATCTCTCTGTTTCACTTTAATAATATTTTCTTTATAGGTCGGTGTGCTCCAGTGTTGGGTGCATGTATTTAAAATTATTATACTCTCTTGATGAATTAACCCTTTTATCATTATATAGTGACCTTCTTTGTCTCTTATTGTAGTTTTTGTCTTGACTTCTATTTTATCTGATTTATGAATAGTTATTCCTGCTCTACTTTGGTTTCCATTGGCATGTAATATCTATTTCCCATCCCTTTAGTCTATGTGTGGCTTTGTGGGTGAAGTGTGTTTCTTGTAGGCAACAGATTAACAGGTCTTGTTTATTCATCCATTCAGCTACTCTATGTGTTTTGATGGGAGAGTTTAGTCCATTTACATTCAATGTTATTATTGATAAGTAAGGACTTATTTCTGTCATTTTTAAAATTTGTTTTCTAGTTGTTTTGTGGTCTTCTCTTCCTTCTTTCTTTTCTTCCTGTTTAACTTTAGTGAAGGTGATTTTCTCCAGTGATATGATTTAGTTTCTTGTTTTTTATTTTATTTTTTTTTGTATCTATTGTAAGATTTTTGGTTTGAGGTCACCAGGAGGCTTGCAAATACTTTGTTATAATTCATTATTTTAACTATATAACAGCACTGTTTGCATGAACAAACAAACAAGCAAAAAGAAAACAAATAAAAACTCCATGGCTTAACTTAATCTCCCTGCTTTTTAAATTTATTATTTCCATTTATACTTTATTGTACTGTTTATGTCTTAGAAAGTCGTTGTAGTTATTATTTTTTATTGGTTTATTGTTCAGTCTTCCTATGTAAGATAAGAGTAGTTTACATGCCACAGTTACAGTGTAATAATATTCTGTGATTTTCTGTTTACTTACTATTACCAGAGAGTTTTGTACCTTCAGGTGATAACTTATTTCTCATTAACCTTCTTTTATTTCTGATTGACATACTCCCTTAGCATTTCTTGTAGGACAGGTCTGGTGTTGATGAAATCCCTCAGCTTTTGTTTGTCTGGGAAAGTCTTTATTTCTCTTCCATGTTTGAAGGATATTTTTGCCAGATATATAATTCTAGGGTAAAAGCTTTATTCCTTCAGCACTTTAAATATATCATGCCACTGTCTCCTGGCTTGTAAGGTTTACACAGAAAACTCTACTGCCAGATGTATTAGAGCTCCATTGTATGTTGTTTGTTTCTTTTCTCTTGCTGCTTTTAGGATCCTTCCTTTATTCTTGACCTTTGGGAGTTTGATTATTAAATGTCTCGAGGTTGTCTTCTTTGAGTGAAATCTGCTTGGTGTTCTACAACTTCCTTGTGCTTGGATATTGATATATTTCTCTAGGTTTGTGAAGTTCTCTTATTATTTCTTGGAAAAAACTTTCTACTCCTGTCTTTTTCTTTCTCTCTCTTTTTTTTTCTCTTGAGTTGGAGTTTCAGTCTTGTTGCCCAGGCTGGAGTGCAATGACATGATCTCAGCTCACCACAACCTCTGACTCCCAGGTTCAAGTGATTCTCCTGTCTCAGCCTCCCAAGGAGCTGGGATTACAGGCATGTGCCACCATGCTCAGCTAATTTTACATTTTTAGTAGAGACAGGGTTTCTCCATGTTGGTCAGGCTGGTCTTGAACTCCTGACTTCAGGTGATCCTCCTGCCTTGGCTTCCCAAAGTGCTGGGATTACAGACATGAGCCACCGTGCCCAACCCACCCCTGTCTTTTTCTGTAGCTCCTCTTTAAGGTCAATAACTATTAGATTTGCCCTATTAGATTTGCCCTTTTAATTTGCCTCTGGAAGCTCTTTTCTAGATCCTGTAGTCATGCTTCATTATTTTCTATTCTTTTTGTCTTTTGTCTCCTCTGTGCATTTTCAAATAGCCTGTCTTCAAGCTCACTAATTCTTCTACTTGATCAATTTTGCTATTTAAAAACTCTGATGCATTCTTCAGTATGCCAATTGCATTTTCCATCTCCAGAATTTCTTCTTGATTATTTTTAATTATTTTCATCTCCTTGCTAAGTTCATCTGACAGAATTCTGAGTTCCTTCTGTATTATTTTGAGGGTTTTTTTTTTTTTTTTTTTTTTTTTTTTTTTTAGTTTCCTCAACCCAGCTGTTTTGAATTCTCTGTCTGAAAGGTCACATATCTTTGTTTCTCCATAATTAGTCCCTGGTTCCTTATTTAGTTCATTTGGTGGGGTTATGTTTTCTGAGATGGTCTTGATACTTGTAGATGTTCTTTGATGTCTGGGCATTGAAGAGTTATGTATCTATTGTAGTATTTGCTGTGTAAGCTTGTTTGTACCTGTCCTTCTTGGGAAGGCTTTCCAGATATTTGAGAGGACTTGGGTGTTGTGATCTGAGCTATATCTGCTTTAGGGGGCACCCAAGCTCAGTAATCCTGTGGATTTTGCAGACTCATAGAGGTACCACTTTGACAGTATTGGATAAGACACAGGAGAATTAGCTGAATTACCAAGTGGAGACTCTTGTTCTCTTCCTTTACTTTCTCCCAAACAAATGAAGTCTCTCTGTTCTGAGCCATCTGAAGTTGGAAGTGGAGTGACACAAGCACCCCTGTGCCACTACTTATATGACTGTGCTGGGTTAGATCTGAAAGCAGCACAGTACTGGGTCTCATGCAAGGCCTGCTGTAACCACTCCTTAGCTACTGACTATGTTCATTCAAGGCTCTGGTGCTCTGCAATTTGCAAGTGGCAAAGCCAGTCAGGCCACTGTTCAGGTTGGCAAAATTAACCATGCCCCAAGGTGGGTCCAGAGGTGCCATATGAAGCCAGTGACTAGAGTCAAAAACTTTAGAAATCTACCTGGTGTGCTATTGTACTGTGGCTGAACAGGCACTCAAATCACAAGACACAGTCCTTACCACTCTTCTCTCTCTTTCCCAAAGGCAGAGGAGCCTTACCCCATGGCCTGCACCATCACAGGACCAGAAGGAGTACTGCCAGACTACAGGTGATGTTCTCTTATGACGCAAAGGCTCTTCAGTCAGCTTGTGGTAAATGTTAGCTGGCCTGGGATTCACTGTTCAGTGAAGTGGGTTCCCCTCTTGCCCAGGGCAGGTCAAGAAATGCTGTCCAAGAGCCAAGTCCCGGGATCAGGGACTTCAAGAGCCTGCTTGGTGCTTTACTCCCCTGTGGCCAAGCAGAGGAGTACCTAAGGTATAAGACAAAGTCCCCTTTACTTTTCCCTCTGCTTTTCTCAAGTAGAAGAAGTCTTACCCCATAGCCACCACAACTGGAAATGTTCTGAGTCTCACCTATTGCCAACAAGCCTCAGAGTCTTACTCAAGGTCCTTGATGTAGTACCTGGGTATTGCTGCTGGTTTTCGGGGGCCCAAGGGATCTTCCTATAGCCTGTGATGAATGCTGACAGAACTGGATCCATCCCTTCAGAAGGCAGTAGGTTCCCTTCTGACCTATGGTATGTCTAGAAATGTAATCTGAGAGCTAGGGCCTGGAATGGGGGCCTCAGGACTCTGAGTAGGGCCTTATCCTGCTGTGGCTGAGCTGGTATCCAAGATGCAAAACAAAATCCTCCCCACTCTTCCCTTTCCTTTCCTCAAGCAGAAGGAAGGGATCTCTTTTGGAGTCATGAGCTGTGTAGCCTGGAGCACACAGGGGAGGGGTGATGCTAGCACTTTCTCAGCCACCATAGCTGGTGTCTCAGTATGTCACGTGCCCCCACAGTCCACTGTCTCTGGGCCTAGTTCAGCACTAAGTCTCACCTAAGAGTTGCAGTTCTTATGGCCTAGGCTGCCTTTCAAGTTTATTTGGAGCCCCAGAGCACTTCGGCCCTCATTGGTGAGGCTTGTGGGAACTCAAGTTCCAGCTGCTGAAATGAGCAATTCCCCTCTGGCTAGAGCTGATTTAAATGCTCCCTCTGTGAGCAAGTGTCACCTGAGCTTGGTCCGATTTCCCTTTCGGCTATAACAGGACAGCACTGAGTTCAATGCCTCAGAATGCCTCCGAATTGCTGTGCTCTCCCTCTCCCATTACACAGAAATGCTTTCCGCACCATGCAGCTACTGCTGGGGGATAGGGTAGGGGTGGCATCGGCTATTCAAGACTGTTTTTTCTACCTCTTTAGTGCCTCTTTCAGTGATACAAAGTTAAAAACCAGGTATTATTGAGTGCTTATCTAATTCTTGGTTCTTATAAAGGTACTTTTCTGTGCAGATAGCTGTTAAGTTGGTGTCTTCCAGGGGGATGATCAGTGGAGCCTTTTATTCCACCATCTTGCTCTACATCTGGGGGTTTTGTTCTTGATTTCATTCTCAGCTTGAATATTATTGCTGTATAGAAATGCTACTGATTTTTGTATGTTTCTTTTGTATCCTGAAACTTTACTGAAGTCTTTCATCAGGTCTAGGAGTATTTTGCAGAATCTTTAGGGTTTTCTAGTTTATATATACTGGATTCTTTATTGCAGCAATACTTGTAATGGTAAAAACAAACATCCTAAAACTCAGAACAACCCAAATATTCACTGACAGGAGAATAAATAAAATAGACTGTGGTATATTCACAAAAGAACTATCATAAATCAGCAAAAGTCAATGAGTTAAATCATGGCAGATACTGGGTGGCTATTCACTGAAACTAGTTTCTCTTGTTCCTGGGCATGCACCTAAACTATATTTTCCAGCCTCCTTTGTATTTATGTGTGAGCATGTGTGTCAGTTTGGATCCTATGGGAAGTCAACATAAAGATGGAATTAGAAGTACAAGAATGTTACTGAGGATGAACTCTGTGAGCAACAAAGGGAAGAGGGAGCAAAAGTAGGTGGAGAGAGACTTCAGACCAGGATGCTTGTCTGAGCCCTGTAAAAGGAGAGGATAACAAAGGAAGGGTGGGTAGAAAAAAGTCAGATTGCAATAAAACTCTGAGAAAGTTTCGTACTCCCAGTGTTGGGTTCCAACACAAAGATTACCCACAGATGAATCCTACATTGGGCAGAAATGACCAGGCCCTAGTATACTTACTGTTCTCAGCATCACCTAGAAACTGCCTGGGAAAAGCCTGGCCTCAGCTTGAATGTTATGAGAGATTCTGAAGAAGCTGCAGCTGGCTCACTGGACCCTGTCTAGCATCTTCTTTCTGGGAGGGAGATCTGAGAAGCCCACCTGCATGGTTGTCACACCATATGACTGAGCTTACACAAATGAAACAAGAGAAGAAATGATATGTGCCACTTCCAGTACTGACCCATAGCAATGTTTTATATGGATCCTCCATGTTTTTCCTCCCTCTGCAGCTTAGAGGAAGATAAGTATGGCAACATAGGAAGCCATATGCTGAGGACAGCATAGAGTAAGATGAAGGAATTCTAAGTTTCTGACTCATCACTTGGATGAGAGCCATCCACTATTAATGCAGTACATTTTAGATCTTATATGGGAAAGAAATGAACTTCTATTGAGTTGTAATATTGAGATTTGAGAATTTACCTATTATGACTGATAATTATACCCTAAATCATGCTTTTAGCAACTCATTAAATTACAGATGAATCTTGGAAACCTAATTTTGACAGGAAAAAAGCAGAACCCAGAATATAAAGTGCAATTGTATAGTCTCCAAAACAAATAAATCTAACAATATATTGCTTGAGTCATATGTTCAGAGCTATGAAATGATTTTAAAAATTAATGATAATGGTTAATTCTGAGGGGAGGCAGGGGGGTGAGACTATGAAGAATATATAGATAGATGGGAAATGTATATAGTAAGATTAAGCACAACTTAGATAATAATTATTTCATCCTTTTCATTTCTCCTTTGCATGGGCATACTTGTTAAAGGCAGAGGCTTCTTGTTACATAGAGAATCACTGCTATGGTTTCTTCAGGACTATCAAGTGTGCCTATCAAAAATCTCTTATTTCTTGGGGGAACAACTGACATTTTGAAATGAAAATTATTCTCTAGGCCAGGCGCAGTAGCTCATGCCTGTAATCCTAGCACTTTGGGAGGTCAAGGCGGGTGGATCACCTGAGGCCAGGAGTTCCAGACCAGCCTGACCAACATGGCTCAGGATAATTAACGTATCGATCATCTCAATTATCCTGATCTGATAACCCCATCTCTACTAAAAATACAAATAATTAGCCGGGCGTGGTGGTGGGCACCTGTAATCCCAGCTGCTTCTCCGAATTGCTTGAACCTGGGAGGTGGAGGCTGCAGTGAGCCAAGTTCGCACCACTGCACTCCAGCCTGGGCAACAAGAGTGAAACTCTGTCTCAAAAAAAAAAAAAAAGAAAAGAAAAAAAAGGTTTCTCTAAACCATATCAAAAAATCACCAAACTTGAGACACAAACTGAAAATTCAAAACACTGTTTGTATGCTCAAATATCAGATACAGATTATCAAATTAAATTTGAAAGTGAATTCAGTTAGGAATTCTGTTTGGCTGCAAGTACACATACTCAAATTCGTGGCTTAAACATAAAAGGATTTATTGTCTCATATTAAAGAAGTCTGAAATTTGAAAGTCCAAAACTGGTAGGGACATCAACAGTGTCCTTAAAAAAAACCAGAATATCTTTGTCTGCTCTAACATACTAGTACGTGGCTTCCATCCTTACAAGTCAAGATGGCTGTTGGATCTCTACTATCTAACTTGCATTTCAGGTAGCAGGATGGACAAAAAGCAACCTTGCAGCATCAGCTTTCTTTAGGCAGCCTCCTCAAAATTTCCACCCAACATTTATGCTTTCATTTCAGCAAGGGGGCTGAGAATAGTATCTATTCTGCATGGTCATGTGTGCAGCTAAAAGTCAGGGTTCCACTAAAGAAAGAAGAGGAGAATGTCTATTGGGAAGCACTGAAAGTCTCTGTCATTGAGTGGAAATAATTAAATGTTCCCAGAAATAAAAAGCACCTTGAGTAAAATTGACCATATACAAATCTCATGACCCAGCCCTCTACTACTATTTAAATACCTTAGAGAAATTCTTGCAAATACACACTAGAAAGCATGTACAAGAATGTCTATAATAGCAATGTCCATAATATGAAAAAACTAGAAACAATGAAATGTCATTAATAATAGAATGGATGAATAAATTGTAGTATATTTCATGTAATAAACTGCTATAGTGAACTGAAAATCAACCACATATTTCAGTATACCACCGTAGGGTGAACTGCAGTTCACAATAATATATTACATAGTTTCAAATAGCTAGAAGGAGCATATTGAACATTCCCAACATAAAGAAATGATAAACGTTTGAGATGATGGATATGTTAATTATTCTGATCCGATAAGTATACATTATATGTATCAAAACATCACAATGTACCCCATGAATATGTACAATTATTATCCATCAATTAAAAAATACAAAACAAATGAAAATAAACCTATTATAAACATTCAAAATATATATAATTACCATGACAGAGGCATGTCCCAGTGTAATAAAGTGTTGGTTCCACTGATATAAAGTTCAAAAATTGGCAAAGCTGAGTCATGTTTAAGTATATACACATAGGTGGATATATATATATGTAAATGATTAACACGAAAGTCTGTGTTATGAGCTGAGTTGTGTCCTGTAAAATTTATATCAAAGCCCTAGCCCCCAGTACCTTCCAATATGATTGTATTTGGAGATAGGGCCTTTAAAGAGGTAACTTAAGTAAATATGGGCTCATTAGCGTGGACCCTCCCTAATCTAATACGACTGGTGTCCTTATAAGAGGAGATTAGGACACAGCATACACAGGGGAAAGACCATGTGAAGATGCACAGACATGAACATGTGAACACAGCAAGAAAACAGCTATCTGTAAGCCAGAAAGAAAAGCTTTCCAAGAAACGACACCTACTGCCATACCTTGATCTATCTCAGATTTTTAGCTTCTAGAACTGTGAGAGAATGAATTTCCATTGTGTAAGCCACCCAATCTGTGGTATTTTTATTATGGCAGCCTGAGTAAACTAATAAAGTCAGGATTATGGATTTATCTGGTGGTAAGGGCAGAGGGATGCAATCTTGAAAGGCCATAGATAGATTTTCTAAGGCCATGATAATTTTTTTTATATTTTCATGTGTATTATGGGTATGTAGAAGTTTTCTAATTTTCATTATTTTAACTTCAAATATATTTTATATTTCATCTTGTGTATATGGTATTTTTCACCCTTTAAATATGGAGAAAAAGAAAGGAAGAGAAAGATGTGAAGACAGGCATTTAAGTAAATAAAAATAATCGTAACTAGAGGCCTTAGAACAAACATTTGTATTGTATAACTAGAACAATGATATAGTTTAGATTCAGAATCACAGCTTTAAAACTAAACTTAAGAGCTCCAATTCCATTAAAACTTGTAATGTATTTTATTCAAGGAAAAAGTTGAGTGTTAAAAGTGTTAATTTAATTTAATAGTGTGAAAACTAATTATCCTTCATTAGAAGTATATTATACCTACTGCTACTACTATCTCCTTAAGAATTATTAACATAGAAAGATAAATTTGGAATAGGTAGAGTCTTTAGAAATTATCTACATATGTCTATAGTACAGGAAAGCTATCCCAAAAACAAACTGTTATTTTAGTCAAACTAGTCTCTGTTCATGATTTTAGTCAAATTAGTCTCTGTTCATGACCGCATTGTTATGATTATTGTCCTAGATAACATAACCTAATGGAAGTCAGACTAAAACAGGAATCAGAAAGATGTGTTCTGATTCTTATTTTACTTAAACTCTCTGAGATGTAATTCCTTCATCTGTACACATAGGTAACAGTATGCCTGTTTGCCTGCCTGATGGTTCAGTGTGAACATCATAATAAGTGAGAGGTGGAAGGCAAGTTAAGCATTATATATTTCAACTTACTCCTTTTGAAAATAAGTTTTATTTTGTTTTTAATTGACACATAATTGTACATATTTATGGGGTACAGTGTAATTTGTTTCTTTGTTTTGAGACAATGTCTTGCTTTGTCACCCAGGCTGGAGTGCTTTGGCACAATCATGGCTCACTGCTGCCTCAAACTCCTGCACTCAAGCATTCCTCTTGCCTCAGCCTCCCAAGTAGCTAGGACTACAAGTGTGCACCAACACACCTAGCTAACTGTTTTTTTGCAGAGATGGGGTTTTGCTGTGTTGCCCAGGCTGGTCTTGAACTCATGGCCTCAAGCAGTCCTCCTGCCTCAGCCTCCCAAAGTACTGGGATTACAGGTGTGAGCCACCACGCAGGGCCCACTGTGATGTTTTGCTACATATATACATTGTGTAATGATTAAATAAGGGTAATTGGTGTATCCATCACCTCAAACATATGTCATTTGTGATGATAACATTTGAAAACCTCTCTTCTAGCTATTTTGAAGTGCACATTATTGTTGATTATAATCATTCTCCTGTGCAATGGAACATTAGAACTTATTCCTCTTATGTGACTACTACTGTGCATATCAACCAACTCTCCGCATTCCTCCTGTCCCTCCTACTCTACCCAGCCTCTGGTAAGCAGTATTTTACTCTCTACTTCTATGAGATCAACATTTTTAGATTACACTTATGAGTGAGATCATGCGATATTTGTCCTACTATGCTTAGTTTATTTCACTTAACATAATGTCCTCCACATTCATCCATGTTGTTGCAAATAAAAGGATTTTGCCTTTTTTTTTGGCCTAATAGTATTCCATTGTGAATATATACCAGTCCTTTTTATCCATTCATTTGTTGATAGACACTTAGTGGGATTGTTGGATCATATGGTAGATCTATTTTTAATTTGGGGGGAACTTCCATATTGTTTTCCATAATGGCTGTACTAATTTACATTCCCATCAACAGTGTATTATTTCCACTTTCTCCACTTGCTTGCTGGCATTTTTTTTCATAGTAGCCATTCTAACAGATGTGAAGTGATATCTCGTTGTGGTTTTGATTTGCATTTCCCTGATGATTAGTGATGTTGAGTGTTTTTTTTTCATATACCTGTTGACAATTTGTATATCTTCTTTTGATCAATGTTTACTTAGACCTTTTGCCCATTTTAAAATCAGACCATTTGTTTTTTTGCTATTGAGTTGAGTTCCTTACATATTCTGGATATTAACCCCTTGTTAGATGCATAGTATACAAATATTTTCTCCCATTATATAGGTTGTCTCTTCACTCTGTTGACTGTTGCCTTTGCTGGGCAGAAGCTTTTGTTTGATGTAATCCTATTTGTCTGTTTTTGTTTTTATTGCCTATGATTTTGAGGTGTTATTAAAAAACATCCTTGCCCAGACCAATGTCATAAAGCACTTCCCCTATGTTTTCTAGTAATTTCATAGTTTGGGGTGTTACATTAAAGTTTTTAATTTATTTTGAGTTTATTTTTGTCAGTGATGTGAGATAAGGATCTAGTTTTATTCTTCTGCGTGTAATATTTAGTTTTCCCAGCACCACGTATTGAAGGGACTGTCTTTTCTCCAATGTGTGCTCTTAGCAAGACATTTTTCACAGAAATAGAAAAACAATCCTAAAATTTGTATGGAACCATAAAAGACATTGAATACCCAAAGCAATCTTGAACAAAAAAAGCTGGAGGTATCATACTACCTGACTTTAAAACACACTACAAAGCAACAGCAACCAAAACAGCATGGTACTGGCTTAAAAACAGACACACAGACCAATGGAACAGAAATGATAACCTAGATATAAATTCATGTATTTACAGCCAACCTATTTCTTTTAAACCTGATGAAACTGAAATTTAGGCAGTGAGCAAGATAATCATTGGGATATTTTTGGGTCTAGAATTCAAGTTCCTTTAGCTAATCTCCCCAAAATTAGAAGAATAAAAAAGAAATGGAAAGTTGGAGTGAAAAAAGAAAAAATTGAGCAGAGTCCAGGAATTTTATAAGCAGAATAATAGGAATTATGGAAAGATAGTAGAGAGAAAATGGAGGGGAGGAAATCATCAGTGAAATAATTCAACAAAATTGATCAGAGCAGAAGGAAACAAGTTTTCATTTTGCAAGAACCCACCAAGTGCCCAGCACAATAGGTGAAAATACGCCTACATATGGATTCCAGAAATGAGAGGACAGTCATATGACACTGAAGAACCATGAGTCAACATGGTTTCAGGTGTTTCATTAGCAAGACTTAAAGCTAGAATAAAATGGATTAATATTTTCAAAGTACTGAAGGAGAAATTTTTCCAACCTGGAATCCCATATTCATACAAACCACCAACGAACTATGAAGGTAGAATAAAGACATAAATGAAGGTAAGCTATAAAGAAAAGCTAACTAATAATAGCGGTTATCTCTCGTGATGGGAAGGGAGATGCAATTAACCTAGGAAGAACAAAGAAGGAACTTATTAAGTTGTGGTAATGGTGTATTTCTTTAGTTGAGTGGTGAGTGTATGTCTCTTCATTTTATTCTTTAATAAAGAATAAATAAACACCAAAAGGGCAAATTGAAAAACGATTATCAATGAAGGGTTTGCATGGCAGTGGGGCTAATAGGGCTGGAATAGGAATGAGATGAGATTTCTCTTAATACATTTTTTACATAAACCTAAACCAAGTTAATATATTATCAATTTAAAAACAAATAAAAATTAGGAAAAGGTATCCTAAGGATTAGGAGAAGATGTGAACAATTAATTAAAGCCCCATTGTCATAAAAACATAAAATAACTAAAACTAAGAATTTAAATAAGCATTTCATAGAAGGAGAACTCTGAAAGGTCAATTAACATATGAAAAAATAACCACCCTTACTGGTAATCAGGGAAATACTAATTTAAATAATAAGATATGGTTTTATATCTATCATTAGTTTGACATTACCTAGCTTGGACAAGGATGCAGAAAAATGAAGACTCTTATATGCTGGTGGCAGAATACAAATTGATACAATTTGGCAATAACTGGAAAACTGACAATATGCATAGCCTTTAACCTAAATATTATTTTGGGGCTATATCTTAGAGAAACACATTAGCACAAGGAGACATACAAAAATATTTATGTCAGGATTTATTTTTATAGTGAAAAATTGAAAACAACATAAATGTTCATCAACTAAGGAATTAATGAATAATTTATAGTATATTTATACCATGGAATATAATACATCAACACAATCAGTGAACTTGGGCTAATCCATATGCATCGACCTGAAACAACGTATAAAATAATAACTAGAGAGAAAAAAGCAATTTTCAAAAGGATATGTGCAATCATTAATAAGCAAGATAAAATTATCTAGACATTTTAATTTTTTAAATTTTCTATTATTTTACATTCAGTGGATACATGTGCAGGTTTGTTACACAGGTATATTGTGTAATTGTAGAGATTGGGTTTCTAGTGTACTCATTACCCAAGTAGTGAACATTGTACCCAATGGGTAATTTTTCAACTCTCACCCTTTTCCCAACCTTTCTAATTTTGGAGTTCCCTGTGTCTATGATTTCCATCTTTATGTCCATGTGTACCCATTGTTTAGTTCCCACTTATAAGTGAGAACATGTGATATTTGATAATTTGTTTCTGAGTTATGTCAATTAGGATAATGGTCTCCAGCTCCAACCATGTTGCTACAAAGAACATAATTCTTTTCATTCTTTTCTATGGCTGCTTAATATTTCATGGTCTATATACTCACTTTTTTTTTTTTTTTTAATCCAATCCACTGTTGATGGATACTTAGGTTCATTCCAAGACTCTTCTACTGTGAATAGTGCTGTGATACAGACATGAATGCAGGGTGGGCACAGTGGCTCTTGCCCTTAATCCCAACACTTTGGAAGGCTGAGGCAGGTGGATCACTTGAGGTCAGGAGTTCGAGACTAGCCTGGCCAACATGGTGAAACATCATCTCTACTAAAAATACAAAAACTTAGCCAAGCATGGTGGCACATGCCTGTAATCCCAGCTACTCAGGAGGCTGAGGCAGTAGAATTGCTTGAACCCAGGAGGAGGAGGTTGCAGTGAGCCAAGATCACACCACTACACTCCAGCCCGGATGACAGAGCGAGACTCTGTCTCATAAATAAATAAATAAATAAATAAATAAATATGAGTGCAGATATCTTTTTGAAAAAAAAAATATTTATTTTCCTTTCAGTATATAGCCAGTAGTGGGATTGCTGGGTTGAATGGTAGTTCTATTTTCAGTTCTCCAAGAAAACTCCATACTGTTTTGTGTACAAGTTGAACTAATTTACATTCCCACCAACAGTGTATAAGCATTCCCCTTTCTCCACATCCATGCCGACATCTGTTTTTTGTTTTTTGTTTGTTTTTTGTTTTTTTTTTTTTTTCTGGAGGCATTGAGACCTGCTTGATTTCTTCCGATTATTTAATACACAATGACACAACTGTGATCCCAAAGTGCAAAGTTAAAGTCTTCAACTGCAGCTGAGGAGGGAGTAGAAATGGTATACCTGGGGATGGTGGTGAGTCAGGAACAATGGGCAGGTGGCCATGACCAGGGCAGCCTCCTCCCCAGGGACAGAGACAGGGCAGTGGCCTGAGGAGCAGGACCCAAGGGTATCCCAGGGCCGGGGAAGGGGGCAGAGACCTCCCCTTGGCCTAGGTCAGGAGCTCAGAAGTACCACATGGCTGAGGGGGCAGTGGCCCGGGAAGAGCCAGAGGCAGGGCCAGGAGAGCACAATTTCCTGGGGGGCTGGGGGCAAGGAGGTGCCCTACAGGAGAAGCCAGGAGGGGCTGCTTGCTCCTGGGGTGGGGGCTGGGCTGCAGCAGGCTGCAGAAAGAAAGACCTGAGGCAGGTTCAGGGCCTGAGAGCCCAGCTGACTGAGGCGGAGTGGGGTGGGGGTTGGGGGGGGCGGGAATGGGGGTGCTCCCAGGGCAGCCTGGCCCTGTAAGTTGTCTGTTTACTCTTCTGATTATTTCTTTTGCTGTAAAAAGCTTTTTAGTTTAATTAAGTCCCATTTGTATATTTTGTTTTGTCGCATTTGCTTTTGGGGTCTTTGTCATAAATTTTTTGCCTAGGCCAATGTCCACAAAAGTATTTCCTAGATTTTCTTCTAGAATTTTTTTTTTAATTTTCTTTTTTTTTTTTTTTTATTATACTTTAAGTTCTAGGGTACATGTGCATAACGTGCAGGTTTGTTACATATGTATACATGTGCCATGTTGGTGTGCTGCACCCATCAACTCGTCAGCACCCATCAATTCATCATTTATATCAGGTATAACTCCCCAATGCAATCCCTCCCCCCTCCCCCCTCCCCATGATAGGCCCCATTGTGTGATGTTCCCCTTCCCGAGTCCAAGTGATCTCATTGTTCAGTTCCCACCTATGAGTGAGAACATGCGGTGTTTGGTTTTCTGTTCTTGTGATAGTTTGCTAAGAATGATGGTTTCCAGCTGCATCCATGTCCCTACAAAGGACGCAAACTCATCCTTTTTTATGGCTTCATAGTATTCCATGGTGTATATGTGCCACATTTTCTTAGTTATGTTTTGTAATTCACATTTTTAATTCATGTTTAGTTGATGTTTATATATGGTGAGAGATAGGGGTCCAGTTTCATTCTTCTACAAATGGCTAGAAAAATTTCCCAGCACTATTTATTGAAAAGGACGTCCTTTCCACAGTGTTTACTTTTGTCACCTTTGTCAAAGCTCAGGTGGTTGTAGACATGTGGCTTTACTTTGGGGTTCTCTATTCTGTTCCATTGGTCTATGTGTTTATTTTTGTACCAGTACAATACTGTTTTGGTTACTTTAGCCTTGTAATATAATTTGAAGTCAGGTAATTTGATTCCTCCAGATTTATTCTTTTAGCTTAGGATTCCTTTAGCTATTTGGGCTCTTTTTGGGGGTATTAATTTTTTGTTGTTGTTGTTATTGTTCTGTGAAAAATGATGTTGGTGATGTGATAGGAATTTCATTGAATCTGTAGATTACTTTGAGTCACATGGAGGGAGTAGTCAGAGGCCAACGGTGGTGAACTGGGCTAGGCAAACCTCTGATCCCAAGGCCCCCAGATGGCCCACTAAATGGCATGTATGAGTCCTAAGGGGACTGAAACAGGAATAGGCCTGTAGACTTGTTCTTGGAAACCACAGAATTCACATGCTGACTGTGATAGAGAGGCGTGGGCTGGTTCCTGGGTCACCAGCAGAACTCTCAGGCAGGGGCAGGAAGAATGCTCAGGCAGCAGCAGAGTGCTCAGGTAGTAGGAACCCCAGAAAAGATCACGGGCCTGTGGGGCTAGGCTCTCAGAAGGGCTGCAGACCACAGCTGAAATGGTCAGGTAGGAGCAGGGCACCTGTGCTGCAGGCCTTTCACTAGGGAAGGCAGGGCCCACTTACCTGGGGCAGTAGAGACTAGCAGCTCTGGGATTTACTAGCAGCATGGCCCAGTCACACTTTCCTTCACAGAACCCATGGTGGATTTTGCTATTGGCAGCATGTGAAGATGCCCAGTGATATGGTCTGGCTCTTTGTCCCCACCGAAATCTCATCTTGAATTGTAATCACATTATAATCCCCATGAATTGGGGAAGGACCTCATGGGAGGTGATTAGATCATGGCGGCGGTTCCTCCATGCTGTTCTTGTGATAATGAGTGAGCTCTCATGAGATCTGATGGTTTTGTGAGGAACTTTCCTCCTTCACTTGGCACTTCTCTCTCCTGCCACCATGTGAAGAAGGATGTGTTTTCTTCCCCCTTCAGGATGATTGTAAGTTTCCCGAGGCCTCCCAAGTCATGTGGAACTGTGAGTCAATTAAACCTTTTTCTTTTATAAATTATCCAGGCTTGGGTATTTCTTCACATCAGTGTGAGAATGGACTAATACACTCAGCCTCCATGCACTCTCCCTGGCCTGGGGGTGTCAAAAGTGGTAGTGGCGGCATTGGTGGTGGCAACTGCTGTGGGAACTGAAGGGTACATCACTGGCCTCTGGGGGCTGGGCTCTCAGAAGAATGCCAGGCTGCAGCCATAGTGTTCACATGGGGGCAGAGCTGCTGTGCTGAGGACTTGACACCAAAGCAAGTGGGCCCTCTTCTGCATGGAACATTGGATGTGGGGAGTTGTGTGGTGCTAAGTCTGCCCTCTCCTCCATACTGTGGCTGTGGTATTTGTCTTTGGGGTGTGCAAAAGTGCCCAGCCTCTCTTCTTGGTGGAGTGGGGGCAGATGATGTTGGGCAGCTCAGGGATAAAAAGCCTGTAGGATTCCATATGAGCTCAAGCAGTGCCTCTGCAGTCTCCAGGCAGTCCCTGTGTTAGTATGTAGGCCTGGGAGGTTCCAGGGGGCTCCTTCATGGGTAGGATTATAAAGGTCCACGGTGGAAGTGTGGAACCCCAGAGGTCTCTCACTCACTCACTCATCCCTTCCTTGCATTAGAAAACCTCTCCTGGCTCTGTGCCAGTCCCAGTTCAGCAGGCTGCCTGGCTTCACTCCTCTCTGCTTTCTGTGATTCCTTTCACTTCTCTGATCAATTCCAGCATGCTCTCATAGATGATCTACTTGAAGTGTTAGTATTTACTCACCATTTTGATTCCTCTCCATGTGAGAAGTGCCCCACTGGCTGCTTCTAGTCAGCCATCTTGAACTGAAACCTAGATATTTTTAAACCGAGGTGGTTTCAGGTGTCCACATGTCTCCCAATTACAACCGAAAAACCTTTAAACCCATTACAATTTTTGTTTTTTAACATCTTTTATTGGGCTTCCTCTCTCTCTTTGCAATTTTCCATACTTAATGCCTAAATTCACTAGTACCATTTTCAGAACTGGACAAGAGGGGCACCTGTCCTGAGACTCATGCTTTCAAGAACTCCAATGCCACAAATATACACATATAAAAAATGTAAAACAGGGCACATGGGAGCCTCTAGCACTCTTGATCTGGCATTCAGTATTGGCACAGCACAATTCACTATGGTAAGTGTCCACTTTTATAACTGATGCCATCTTGGCCCCATGGGAGTGCTTCTACACATCTCTTCTCATGAGTTTTCAAAACTAAGGGCAAGGCCAGGCAGGGTGGCTCACGTCTGTAATCCCAGCACTTTGGGAGGCCACAGTGGGAGGATCACCTGAGGTCAAGAGTTTGAGACCAGCCTGGCCAACATGGTGAAACTCCATCTCTACTAAAAATAGAAAAAAAATAGCTGGACATGGTGGAATGCGCCTGTAATCCCAGCTACTCAGGAGGTTGAGGCAGGGGAATCACTTGAACCTGGGAGGTGGAGGTTGCAGTGAGCTGAGATCATGCCACTGCACTCCAGCCTGAGAAACAGGGCAAAAAAACTGTCTCAAAAAAAAAAAAAAAAACAACAACAAAAAACTAAACTAACGGCAATCACATCTCCTTTCAATGCTGTGAAAGTTTGTGGTTTATGCCATTGGCAATATTGTAGATGGATACTTCTTTTCAGATCTGAGATCTTTTCAGATACTTCTTTTCAGATTCAGATCTGAGTGAAGTGTGAGTGCTCCACCTTCCTTCTTTCACAAGATTGTTTTGATTATGCAGGGTCCCTTGAGAGTTCATGTGAATTTAAAATGCATTTTTCTATTTCTTTAAAAAAATGCAGTTGGAATTTGATAAAATTTGTATTGAGTTGTAGACTGCTTTAGATAGTATTGCAATGTTAACAATATTATTTCTTTTCATCCATGAACACAAAATGCCTTTCCACTTATTTATGATTTCTTTCATTTTATTCAGCAGCATTTTTTGGTTTTCAGTGTATAAGCCTTTTGCTGCTTGGGTTAAGTTTATTCCTAAGTATTTCATTCCTTTTGATGCTATTTAAATGGAATAGTTTTCTTAATTTCTTTTTCAGTTTGTTAATGGTTCCTGTGCAGAAATGCAACTGATTTTTGAGCTAATAAATGAATTCAGCTAAAAAAAAAAAAATTACTAATTTATTCTCGAAGTCTTATTTCATAAATGGGTTGTTTAATTTCCAAATATTTGGGAATTTTTCTAATTACTTTTCTCTTACTGATCTTTAGTTTAATTCTATATTAGAAACAAAACATTTTTGATGCTTTAAATAATTTTAAATTTGCTGAGATTTATTTTGTGGCCCAAAATATAATCTAACTTAGTGAATGCCCCATGTACTCTTGAAAAGAATGTGTATTCTGTTGTTATTGGGTAAAGTGTTGTGTAACTGTCAATTAGATCAAGTTGTGTGTGTCATTCAAGTCCTCTATACTCTTGATGATTTTTTTTTTTTTTTGTCTATTCATTCTATCAATTAATGAGAGATAAAAGTATTGAAAATGCCAACTAAGATTATGGTGTGTTTATCTTGTGTCATTTTTTTCAGTTTTCGCTTTAGGTATTTGATGATCTGGTGTCAACTGCGTACACTTTGGGAATTGTAATGATGTCTTGAATAATTAATCCCTTCATATAATATCCTTATTTACCACTAGTAATATACCTTATTGTGAAATCTACTTTGTTTACTGTTATTCCAGTGAATCCAGCTTTATCTGGATTTGCGTTTGCCTAGTCCATCTCTTTCTATCCTTTTATTTTTAATGTTTCTATGACTTTATATTTGAGGTAGGATCCTGATAGATTGCATACAGTTGAATTTTACTTTTAAAAATCAACCTAAAATTTTCTGGCTTGTAAATGGAATGTTTGAGGTCCTTTGATTTGACATTATTGTCTATATGGTTGTATTATAATCTTTACTCTTGCTAGTTGTTTTTTCACTACTTCCATAATTTCTTAGTTCTTTATTCCTTTTTCTGTGCCTATGCTTGTATTAATTGAATATTTTTGTTTCTAATATACCTACACTATTGATTCATTAGTTATACTTTATTTAGTTGCTTTAGAGTTTACAGTGCACAAATTGAATTTATCACATTAAACCTTCAAATCATGTTATGTATTTCATGTATAAGACCCTTATAAGAATACACTTCTATTTTCTTCCTTTTATTCCTTTGTGGTACTGTTGTCACACACTTTACTTCTACACATAGTTTATGTTATTTCTAACATAGAAATCCCATAATACATTGTTACCCTTCTTGATTTCCTTTAAAAATAAGAAAAAGGGGCGTGTTTTTATATTACTCTCATTTTTACCATTTCCAGCAATCAGTATTTATTTATGTAGATTGAAATTTCTGTATGTTATCATATTCCTTTCTCCTGTAGAACTTCCTCTTATATTTATTGTAGACCAGGTCTGTTGGTATTAGACATTTTTTCCCTGTTTGTCACCTTCTGAAAAGTCTATCACCTTCATTTATGAAAGGTAATTTTACTGAATACAGAAGTCTAAGTTGATAGCTTATTTTTTTTTCAATAAAGAAGTTGGACCATTGTTTTTCATTTGCATAATTCATGACATAAAATCTACTTTAATTTTCACTTGTTGTTGTTTATGTAATGTTTCCTTTTATTCTAGTTGGCTTCAAGATTTTCTCCTTATTTTTTGTTTTTATGAATTTGATTACATTATGTCTAGTGGCATTTTTATACAGTTGTCCCTTGATATCCATGGGGCATTGGTTCCAGGATCCCCTATGAATACCAAAATCTGTGGATGCTCAAGTCTCTTATATAAAATAGCATAGTATTTGCATATAATCTACACACATCTTCCCTTATACTTTAAATCACAATGTAAATGCTAGTTTTTATACTGTATTTATTTTTATTGTTATTTTTATTGGATTGTTTGATTATTTTTGATCTGTGATTGGTTAAATTTATGCATGCAGCATTCACAGATACAAAGGTCCAACTGTGTATGTTTTATTTTTTAATTTATCCTGTACTTTTGTTTTTCTGTGATTCTTGGATCTATAATTTATTGTCTTTCATTAATTTTGGAAAATTCTCAATCAATATTCTCAGAAACTTCTTGTGATCTATTTTCTCTCTGGGACTCCAAATATATTTGTGTTAGCTCTCTACTATTTTCCCACACCACTTGGATGTTCTGTTTCTATACTCTTTTTATCTCTTTGTATTTCTGTTTGGATCATTCCTCATTCCTGTTAGCCTATATTTAAGTTTACTAATTTGTCCTCAGTTCTGTTCAGTCTTCTAATGAATGCTCTAAACAAATTCTTTATTGCTATCTTTTTTTTAACTTTTGAAATTCCATTTAATTCTTTTTGTTTGTTTGTTTGTTTTTTGTTTTTTAGACAGAGTCTTGCTCTGTTGCCCAGACTGGAGTGCAGTGGTTGCTCTGTTGCCCAGACTGGAGTACAGTGGCACCATCTCTGCTCACTGCAGCCTCTGCCTCCCAGGTTCAAGTGATTCTTATGCCTCAGCCTCCATGGTAGCTGGGATTACAGGTGCCTGCTACCATGCCTGGCTAATTTTTGTATTTTTAGTAGAGACAGAGTTTCACCATGTTGGCCAGGCTGGCCTCGAACTCCCAACCTCAGGTGATCCACCCACCTCATCCTCCCAAAGTGCTGGGATTACAGGCGTGAGCCACTGTGCCCAGCATATTCCATTTAATTCTTTCTTAGAGTTTCCATCTCTCTGCTCAAAATCTCCATCTCTTCATGGGTGTTTTCTACTTTTTGCACTAAATACTTTAATTTACTGTTTATGTTTACATAATTAGTTATTTAAAACATCTTATTTCATTGTTCTAATATTGGAATTATCTCAGGTTCTGTTTCTGTTTATTGTTTTATTTTTTGACGTTGAGTCACTTTTGCTTCCTGATATGATTTGGATCTGTGTCCCTGCCCAAATCTCATGTCAAGTTGTAATCCTCAATGCTGTAGGTGGGGCTTAGTGGGAGGTGATTGGATCATAGGGGTGGATTTTCCCCTTGGTACTGTGACACGATCGTGAGTGAGTTCTAGTGAGATATGGTTGTTTAAAAGTGTGTGGCATCTTCCCCCCACTCCCGCCACCTTGGTCTTGCTCCTGCCATGTAAGATTCCTGCTCCTGCTTTGCCTTCTGCCATGAGTAAAAGCTCCCTGAGGCCTCCACAGAAGCAGAAGCCATCATGCTTCCTGTAAAGGCTACAGAACCATGAGTCAATTAAACCTTTTTATTTATAAATTACCTAGTCTCAGGTATTTCTTTATAGCAATGTGAGAATGGACTAATATACTTACTTGTATGTGTCTTATAATTTTTGTTTGAATCCTAGACATTGTATGGAGAATGACATAAGTGATACTTATACCTAGAAATGATCACATCTTTCTTCTGTCAGGCTGTTAGTATGTAGTAGTCTAAGTCAATCTATTTACTAGTTTAGCTGGGTTTACATCTTATTTGTTAATTTTAGTCATCTTCAGTGTTCCATAGACTTAAAATTCCTTCAGTGGTAAGTTGCTGTTACTTTTTCCTTCATATGGGGTCTTGGGCATTAAGAGATTTTGCCCATCCTTGCCTGTTTTACCCTCAGCTTTCAACAGACCCTGCACACCTTTTATTACATGGATCTCTGTCCATGCCCTTGCCTCTCCTCCAGAGCAAAGTGTTTGTTGCTTGTTACTTGGTGTAGGGCTCATCTTGGGAGCAGGAAATGGGGAAGTTCTCAGTTCTCGTCATCCAGGTTCATTCTTTGGCTATATGGAGTGGAAATTTCTGAGCATTCCTGTTTTTCCTACTCCTGTGGCGACAAAATTCTTTCTTGTATCTGAAGAGGACCTCGGGTGGAAGAAGCTTTCGATTTTAGTCTTCCTCGAGCAGTAGTGTATTTTAGGGAAGGAACTATAGTTGGAGGGTTTCGTGTTCCTTATCCACATGGTAGATTGCTATTCCTTGTCATTTAGTTCAGGCTAATGGTTTGTTTATGACAAGTTTCCTGCACCTCCCACAATGGCAGTTTACTTTTGCTTGTGACTAGGGAGAGGAGGATTTTTAAAAATCTTTTCTCTCAGGGACAAATGACCTTTGCTTCTACCCCTCTCTCCAAAACAATGAATCTGTCTGGGCCACAGAAAGGGTTTCTACTTTTATCCCAGTGACAGACAGTTTTTCTCCCTACCCTTCCCCAGAAGCAATGCATCTTTCCCAGGACCATGAATAAAAGAGTATTTTCTGTCTTTCCACCAGGGGCTTAAGGCTTTTGCTTCATAGGAAGAAGAGTCTAGGAATTGTGTGGTGTTTCATACCTGCGCTCTTAAGTCTCCTTCCCCCTAGTCTTTCTCGTGAGTACCTGGCAGAGACCCATGGAAAAGACCTTGGGAAGGAGTAGGGTTCTGAGGTATTTTACACTATCACACTAGTTCACATTTTGATTTCAGGAACTTGTAAAAATTTTAGTTTCCTTCTCACATATATATTTGTAGAACATCTCTTCTTCCTATGCCCTGCCAGGGTAAAACAGTTTGTGTGTTTGTGTGTACCTCTTTCCTTGGTGGGGCTTGTCATTCTTTGGAATTCGTTTTACATTGTTGCCTTGCGACCTTCCACTGGCTCAAGAAAAGTTACAATTTTGTAGATTATCTTGTTTCTTCTATTACAGTGGCAAATATGTTTGCTTATAGCTTTCTACATTTTTAGCACTGTCATGGCATTTTTAGCAGATGATATAAAATGATAAGCATAAACCTTCATATACACTGTTTGCCATTAATTATTCCTCAGTAGTCTCTCAGGATAGAGGGTAATCATTGAAGTTAAAATACAGAATAAATAATCACTAAAATATTCATGTCTTGCAAAGAGAAAATCAGTAATACGAATTAGATATTTTTCATCATGCAGAAAGCAGAACTCTGAGAAAACAGTATTTAGGATTATTAAATTTTGTATATGGGGGATCAGAAGAGGTCTAGGATACGAGGAGTCAAATGGAGACTCTTTGGACAGCCCTTAGTACGCTAGTTATCAGGAAGAGAATGGAATGCACTTTTAGGTAAACTGATGGAGTGGGGCACTTTTCATCTTGCCTTTGCTTTTTCGTATTCGCTAACCTCCACAACTCCCTCAAGCACAAATGAAACTTGAACAAAGATAGAAGAAAGGAGCCATTTACACTCACTGAAGTCTTGCCCCAGAACATTCTTATGGCCACAGTACAAAAGAATAAATCAGAACCCACTTTCATAACTTATGTTCCCCGTGAGCAGAATATTGTGCTATGAGCTAAAGAATGTATAGTGTATAGAGATCCTGCTCTATTCTAAACTGTAGGATATTTATTCTTTTCTGACATCTTTTTTTTCTCACAGGGTGGATGATTTTATATATCCATTAAAAGTTGTCTGTGAAAAAGCTCTGTCTCAGCACTTCAGCTATTTGTCTAATGTTGCAGTTGAAGAGGCAATGAAAGCAGGAATAGCTCCAAGGTGCTATTGGGCTATGAGGCGGCAATGATAAGCAAGCTTTTGATAATATAAGTTTTGATACATTATATCAACCTTCTCACCGGAAAACATTAAAAACAAAACAAATCCAAACAAAACAACCGGACAAAATATAAGCAAGTAAACAAACAAATAAGCAAGCGAGAAACATCATCTGAGACGCTTAAAAGTACTAACACAGTAGAAAGAAGTTACTGAGCCAAGATCAAGGGGAAGAGAGATCAGAGAGGTGAGGCTGAAGTGTGACCCAACAATTTCACTTCATGAAGTATACACTACATGTTTAAGTGCTTATGACCATCAGGGCACATGTACAAGAGAGTTATTAGGTGAACTGTTTATAATTACAGATAACTGGAAACAACCCTGTTGTCCCTCAACGAAAGAATTGATAAACTCTGATATATTTATATAATGAAATAAGGTACAGCAATTGAAATGGTTTAACTACAGTTAAATGCACTGGTGTTCTGACTAATGTTTAACGACTGGCTTTTGGAAATAAAACACTGATTTGTTACATGTGACCATTTTCATTGTGTAAATGCCCCTACTGTGGCCAAATTCAAGTTACCAATATAATGTTACTAAACGTAAGCTGAGAAAAAATACATAGAATCAGCTCTCACGAACTGGTATGCACCAGCTCCAGTACACTACTGGCTAAACATCATGATATAGGTGAATTTGACAAGTTTTAATGTTGAGCATAAAAATCAAGAAAGAAAAAATATACATAAGTACAAATCTACTAATATAAAATTCAAAAACAGGCAAAACTAAAAGATAAATCTATTTTTACAAAAAGGAAAACAACGTAAAGTTGGTAAAAGTATGAAGAGAAGGAATTTTAAAATACCAATAAAAACAGGATAGTAGTTGACTTGTGCATATGTTTGGGGTTGGGGAAACAGTGGATTATTATCTGAAAGGAGTACACAGGCCGTTTCTGGTGATTTTCTATTTCTTGACCTGTGAAGTATTTAAACAGTGTTTGTTTCACAGCAAGTTGTTAAGCCATATATTTAGGTTTTATGCAATTTTCTCTCTGTTATCTTGTGCAATATTTTTAAATGATGAAAGGGATTCTTTTGTCAAACAGGTGCTATAAAGCATCAAGGAACTTTTCTAAATACCACCAAGGGAGCTAGGAACTGACTCTCATAATTTAACTCAATTAAGGGGTTCTCTCAACTAAATTTCCTCACATTTCCACAAGGTACATGAAAACTGCCAGAGTTAATGGTAAATTTCTTGTAAAACAAAAAGATGCAGAAAAGTCAAAGCATTATTTCCAGAGTTAGACATTTTAACCTGGATGCATTTTTAGTTTATATTTTCTTTCAATTACAGGGGAAAAAATACCTCTTCTATCATCATTCAAAACCTATTTTTATTCTTGCTTTCATAATGAAAAACCTATATATGTAAGTATAGAAAGAGAAAAATGGAGAGAGAAAGAGTAGGTAAAAACACCATTATATTATTTATTTATTTATTTGAGACAGGGCCTCATTCTGTCACCCAGGTTACAGTGAAGTGGCACAATCATAGCTCACTGCCACCTTGAACTCTTAGGTTCAAGGGATCCTCTTGCCTCAGCCTCCCAAGTAGCTGGGACTACAGGCATTTGCCAACATGCCCAGCCCCGTTATTTCTATCATTAATTTTGCAACCATCTTTTGTTATGCAAAAGTCTGAAGTACAAGAAACTAATAACTGGCTGTATTAAAATGGTCTGTAGAAACTATTTCCTGAAGATAATTTCCAGATATTAACAAGTCACTGTATAAACAGTGAAGTGGGCATTATCACATTGCATCATAAAGACTATTTCAGCTAGCATTTGTCTCCTTCAGTGTGAGGATGGTGATGACACTCTGGAAATAATCTAATCCTACCTTCTACTTATTAAAGAGATCATGTCAACTTCATCCCTAAAACAGACATAGTCCTCCTATTTCTACCTAAACACTTGACATGGAGAATGTACCACCTCTGAAGAGCTCCTTAGTAGATAAAAGGATATCTTTACCTCCTTGGTCTTGGTTCTCTGGTTCTTTTTTAAAAAAGTAAATAAAAGTAAAAAAGAAAAGGATGGAAGTTAATCTTTATTTACAGAAAACTGCAAGTAATTTGTATTCCACACAGAAATTTAGAAATCCATTCATAGAACAAGCATCATAGAGTATGTACAGTTTGTAACTGTTCAAATATAGCTTGTTGTAAAAAGTGTTACAATAACAAACCACATTTAAAGGAGTTCTTAGTAGAGAAATGGTAAGACAAACTTATACCAGACATAGTACACACTGGTTCTAACTTCTGAGAGTGCACAGAGAAAAGTGTCCTCTCTTTTCAATACTAGCCCTTCATACACTTGAAGAAATGACCTCAGCACTCCCTGGTAAACCTCCCTAGGTTCTTCACACACACTCCCTGTGACAGCATTTTTAGACCTTTTGAATTTCTTGCCATCTGGTGGAGAATTTTTCCCAGCATTATTGCATAGACACTAAGACAGTAGCTTTTTTAGTACTCAGAGACTTCAAAAAACTACATTTCCATACTAATTCAAATCGTAAGGCTCCAATAACCTCTAATTGTATAGTGAATATTCATAAACATTTATACTGTGTTCAGTATAATGGAATGAGATTTTAAAAATTCATTTTCATTCTCCAGTGGAAAGCAGCTCCAAAAATTTAGGAACTAGTCCACCAGAGTGGACACGATTTATGAGTAACAGCTCTAAATTGCTTGGATGTTTGTCATGTCTGAGTTGAAAAATGCAAATGAACGTGTTGCTAGTTCTATAAATCTGGTACAAGAATATTTTATATTTGCATTGAGAAAAACATCTTCTACTGTTTTAAAAATAAGTCAGCACAGAATAAGACTAGATATCTGCTCTAAAAGAAAAGAAAGAAACAAACAATAATCCCTCTTGGTTTACTACTTTTCATATGTTCTAACTGGTTAATTAGATATTGATGTGACTTGTAATCTTCAGAAATATCAAATAAAACAATTATTCTCTTTGGGTTAATATGCATCTTTAGACAAAATCTATGAAGTCACTAAAATATTATTACCAGTCTTTTAATATTTACTGCAGTTATGCAACAAACCCAAATGTATGGCAAATTGTACATGTATTCCAAAGGAAATATGAAGTGATATTTTTGAATTCTTTCCTCTAGAAATGTGTTACTCAAAATATCCAAATCAATATAGTGTGTTGCATACAAGCAGGAAAACCAAAATCTACATTTAATACTGGTAAAGAATTATATTCAAACTGGTTTTTAGGTTGTGAATACACAAGAGAAGAAACGCCCAATTGCTCATCTCTCTATACTTGGAAATAATTTCCATCAGTAATACAGCATGAACCAAGCCAATTTAAATATAAAAATGACTCATTTTTTCTTGAATGGCAAAAATAGGTTCAATCATTTCTGTGTCATCATTAAATTAATCTACGTATTTACCTTTCTTCAACATGCTTCTGTGTAACTATTGAACTAGATCAGTGACTACAAGCTTCATAAAACATTGCTGCTAGTATGTTTGCCATTTTCACCTAAAAGAGGGTGTTAGAGTGACATATTTTAGCTATGTAATTATGTGTACTATGTGTAGATCACAACATTTTGTTTTTAATAGTTCTTTACAGTTTTACCAATTGTTTTCAATATAGTAAGATGGATGCATATCAGATAGGATCTCCTCTAAAAGATGAATATTGCTGGTATCAGTATCATGAGGAAGGGCAGGTCCTAGTAAAAGGGGAGCCTTAGGAAGAGAGTGGAAGTAACTCCTGTTGCTTTTTCAGACTCTTTAGGGCCTTTGAGGACACTCCAGAGCAAAAAGAAGGATGGCACTTGACACATGAAATAACTTGCTTAAGTAGAAGAAGCAAAGATTAAGATAAATAAGCCTTACTGTATAAGCAATGTGTTCATGGTGTATTTCTCCCAGGGATTGCTTCCTTTTGCTATCTATGGATCTGAACAAAATCTTGGAGCAGGATAGAGTAGTCTTACAAGGACAGATTTTGGAGTCACACTGCCTGGGCTGTGATCCTGGCTTGGCACTTCCTGAGTAAACTTGAGCAAGTTACTTCACTATTCTGTGTCTTGTTTCCTGATAATTTTAGGACCTACTCTCCTCATGTTTGCATGACGATTACATGAGTTAATATGCA
This sequence comes from Piliocolobus tephrosceles, assembly GCF_002776525.5. Taxonomy (NCBI): domain Eukaryota; kingdom Metazoa; phylum Chordata; class Mammalia; order Primates; family Cercopithecidae; genus Piliocolobus; species Piliocolobus tephrosceles. Next base: position 104,924,096 of record NC_045445.1, on the reverse strand, counting down.
TAAAGTGTTTAGATAGTACTTACTATGTGTCAGGCATTGTTTTAAATGCTAGCTATTAAGTATTTCATCTTATCCTCAAGTGTGATTTGCAGTATTTTAGAAGGAGCCATGAGTTCATTTTTGGGAGAGCAACATTCCTTGGGTCAGAACATTGACAGCAGAAATTACTGAGATGCCACTGAGAAGGTGAATATTGGAGGTAAATGTTGGTGCTACAGAGTCCATCTTTTCTTTATTCAAGTGAAGATTCTCTCTCCATTGCTAAAATTTGAAGTATAGTATTTTAATTATATTAAGGAGACATTGGATTAACTTACAAGCTCTTAATTTAGTAAATATGTGTCAAGTATTTATGTGTGGAGCAGTATGCTGAATGCTAGAGACACTTACAATTTGTTAATCATGTACACTTTATATTGCAAGCTTCCATAAGGCAGGAACTTTGTCTTATTATTTTTGTATTCCACGAAAAACTGTATTCATAAAAGGAGAATAAATATTTTTAAAACTTAATACATCATTTAAGTAGAAACTGACAAATATATGAGCATTTTATTCACTTGCATTGATTATTTATATTGCAATTCTAGAAATATATGTGCCTATGACTCAGTTGGAGAAATATGATGACTGAACAAATTCAGTTCTTCAAAGATATCAAGAATTTGTTTCACTGACAAATATCAGGCTCTGATACACTTCTCTGTTTGGGCATCCTCCTTCACCCCCACCCCTGTGCCCTACCAAGTGACACCCACCTGCAGGCTTCTATCAATACTAGCGTGAGTTTGGAATTCGTTGAGGTACTCTACTCCCACATCAAATGGAGTTCACCATCGGGCAAAATTCAGCGACCATACATTCCCAGAGTGTTTCTTTGGTTCATGAGCTGTAATTCTCTGCCCTGTCTCCCAGTTTAGAGAATGGGGCTTCTTCACTGACTGTTCAAGCAATCTTTTTAGGCCCCTAATACTCTCTTGAGGTTGAGAACCTGCCTGACACTTGCAGTTCTCCTTTTCTAGACAGTGGGATTACAATCTTAACACAGAAGCTTCTGGCTTCTGATTCAGAATGGTCAACTTGCCTCTCTGCCTGACCTTATAAGGACCACCAAGACTCCTTGACATATTAATTGCTCTGCTTGTTAGACCACTCACTCTCACCGTAGCCTTCCACTCAGGCTCCAACACCTTATATCCACAACTGTCAATCATGTACTGAAAACAGCAATTGCCCTTACCCTTGAATGTCATACTTGCCACCAGGTCTGAGCTTGGGCTGTTACCTCCAGCTCCTACCTAGAGTAGCCATTTTGATTAGCAACCCACAATGCTCATTGCAAATACCAACATATGACAACATGATTTTTCCTTAGTAAATGACTATCTTTTTGCCTCACTAGAATTCTTATTTCTTTAGGCAAGAATAAAACAAAGCAAACCTTTACCAATGAGAGATGAGAAATGGTGGATAAATATGCCAGCCTCTCCATCTTCTGGGGACATCAGTTCTGAAACATGTTTCACATAGTTTCTCAGAAGGATTCCTAGTGGGGTTGAAGTTCCAATTGTTGATAAATGTGCTACCCCCATTAATGCATTCTTATTTTGTTCTTCCAGGGATCAACTCCCAAATAAACTACCTGTACCCAAGTTCTTGTGTCAAGATCTGCTTAAAGGAATCCAAATTAAGACATCTCTCAAATTGCATGAAACCAAAATTATTTTGTTCCCTTTCAGTTATGATAACGTATCTGAAGAGACCTTTCTGAGAACATTTTTTTAGCATAGTACAAACACATCCTGTTTCCAAGGAACTGATAATACTCAAATTTAAATACATACTGCACCAGGCAAGTTTTTCATTACAAATAACTATTTCATCTTTAGCAGAAAATGAATTTATTCAAAAAGTACCAAGAGATGAAATAATTGATAATAATATTGAAGAATTGGGCTCAGCCAATATGAAAATTTGTTGGAATCATAGTAATTCTGGGTGCTTTTCTCCAAAATTTGCATGCCTTTATTTTATTATCTTGCTAGTGCTGGAGTTTCCATTAGCAAATGAAATGTTTTAACACAAAATACAGCATGTAATGTATCCTATGAATTATTTTTAGAATATACAACGTACATTCAGGAACAGCTTATATTATCCACAGTTGCCGTAAATGTAGCAACTAAAAGTATAAAAAGAGGGCTAGATTCAGAGTGCCAGAGACAGTTTTTGTATTTGATGGGCTAGAAGTCAAGGTGGGGCTGAACAAAACCAAAGTTCTGGGCTCCTTTGATGTGAATTCATCAATTGTGCTCTAAGCATGATACAATAGGGAACCCAGCATGTGCGCGCACACACACACACACGCATGCACACACAAATGTGTGTCTATACATACAATTCTCTAAAGGAGAACTTTGGTCTTCTTAAATAATAGTACAGAGGATCAGAGATGTAAATATCTTTTCCCTACATTATTCCATTTTCTTGTGATTTCTACATGAGATTTTTGACTTTTTTTTTTTTTTTTTTTTTTGGCTTTACCAAATTTCTTTTGATCTTGAAAGGAGCTCCATGGTGGCTCAGAGGAAAACAAGAAGAAATGGCCTCTCAGAGTTGAAAGAGATCACTCGCCTTTCTCTCCAGTCCTATCAGGTCCTGCTATCTAATTTTTTATGCTTTTGCTCAGTCTCTCTCAGGATACTGGACTTTCCAGCTTCTCTCTCCCACAGAATATTTGTGTTTCAGTTTACTTTCCCTGAGCATAGCAGTTTGCATTTTCCCCTGGTTGAATTTAATTTTTTTCCTGCCCTGACTGCAACCTTTCCAAGACCAAAAGAATGATTTCTCTGTTTTTGCTGATCAAGGCAACATCTTCCAATTTAGTATCTTCTGTGCATTTAATTATCTCTCTGTTTACACGACAAGATATCGCTTCAATTCAATAAGGTGCTGTTGTCATTCTCTTCTGTTAACTTTTTCTCTCTGCCCTTTAAATTCATTTTAGTCTCCATAATAGGATTTAATTAATTTTTCAAGGACTATTTCTTGATTCAATATCATAACAGCGATTAGCGGGGAGCCAGACTGCAATGGCATTTGTCGAAGTTATAGACTCACAACTAATTGTGCTTCATTTTGACAGTTTCATACGTCACTGATTGATAATAAGATTGCTCATACAAAACCTTGGCATTCTAGAACAATAAATAAATACTGATGAAAGAAAAGAAGCACCCACAGTGCAAATTAAATCACAATATCTAATTGGCTTCATAACCTTAAAATGAATGTGACATAAAATACTATCCCCACCATATACTAGAATAAAAATAAACAACAATAAACAAAGACAATAATAATAGCAATAATAATGAAAATGAATATGTAACACTCAACATAGCTTACTGGTTTTCAGGGTTATTTTAGTGTCTTCTTAAAACCTTTATTAAAGTACAATTTACATATAGAAAAGCACACAAGTTATAAGTATGACATTCAATGAATTTCCCAGACTTAGCACCAAATTTAAGAAACAACTTAGCACAATGGCAGCTCCCTTCATGATCTCTTCATGTCACTTCTCTGTCACTCTAGGAAAACCACTATACTAACTTCTAATAATACAAATTAGTATTTCTTGTCTTGGTATTTTATACAAATGCAATAAAACAGTATATATTTTGTGTCTGGTTTCTTTAACATTATATTTGTGAGATTCATCTACACTGTGGCATGAAGTTATAAATTGCTCCTTCTCATGACTGCAAAGAATTCAATTCAATTGTGTGAATATACCACAATTTCTTTATTCATTTTAGTTCTGATGGGCATATGAGTAGTTACCATATTTTGGCTGTTTTTTTTTAAAGAATTTAGTTTTGAAGGAATATTTTGACGTGTTATTAGTAATTTGACACTACAAACTGTGTGACCCTGAGTATAATACAAAACATATTTCTTTTTAAAATTTTATTTCAATAGTTTTTCGGTAACAGGATAAGTTATTTAGTGGTGATTTCTGAGATTTTGGAGCACCCATCACCCAAGCAGTGTGCACTGTATCCAATGTGTAATCTTTAATCCCTCATGCCCCTCCCACATTTCCTCTGGAATCCCCAAAGTCCACTGTATCATTCTTATGCCTTTGCATCCTCATAGCTTAGCTCCCACTTATACGTGAGAACATACAATTTTTGGTTTTCCATTCCTGAGTTACTTCACTTATAATAATGGTCTCAAACACCATGCAGGTTGCTACTAATGCCATTATTTTGTTCCTTTTTATGACTGAGTAATATTCCATGGTATGTGTGTGTGTGTATGTGTATGCGTATATATATATATATAACATTTTCTTTATCCACTTGTTGATTGATAGGCATTTGGGCTGGTTCCATTTTTGCAATTGCAAATTGTGCTGCTATAAACATGCTTGTGCAAATGTATTTTTCATATAATGACTTCTTTTCCTCTAGATAGATACCCAGTAGCAGGATTGCTGGATCAAATGGTGGATCTACTTTTAGTTCTTTAAGGAATCTCCATGCTGTTTTCCACAGTGGTTATACTGGTTTACATTCCCACCATTAATGTAAGAGTGTTCCCTTTTCATCACATCCACATCAACATCTAATTTTTTATATTTTTAAATTATGGTTGTTCTTGCAGGAGTGAGGTGGTATCACATTGTGATTTTGATTTACATTTCCCTGATAATTAGTGATGTTGAGCATTTTTTTCATATGTTTGTTGGCCATCTGTTTATCTTCTGCTGAGAATTGTGTTCATGTCCTTAGCCTGCTTTATGATGGCATTATTTGTTTTTTGTTTGTTTGTTTTGCTGATTTGTTTGAGTTCCTTGTAAATTCCAGATATTAGTCCTTTGTTGGATGCATAGTTTGTGAATATTTTCTCCCACTCTGTGGGATGTCTGCTTACTCTGCTGGTTTTTTGTTTTCTTTGTTTTTTGTTTTGTTGCTGTGCAGAAGTTTTTTAGTTAAATTAAGTCCCATCTATTTATCTTTGTTTTTATTGCATTTGCTTTTGGGTTTTTGGACATGAAGTCTTTGACTAAGCCAATGTCTAAAAGGGTTTTTCTGATGTTATCTTCTAGAATTTTTATGGTTTCAGGTCTTAGATTTAAGTCTTTGATCCATCTTGAGTTGATTTTTGTACAAGGTGAGAGATAAGGATCCAGTTTCATTCACCTGCATGTGTCTTGTCAATTATTCCAGCACCATGTGTTGAATACAGTGTCCTTTCCCCACTTTGGTTTTTATTTCTTTTGTCAAGGATCAGTTGACTGTAAGTATTTCACTTTATTTCTGCATTCTCTGTTTCATTGGTCTATATGCCTATTTTTATATCAGTACCATGCTGCTTTGGTGACTATGGCTGTTTGGTATAGTTTGAAGTCAGGTAATGCGATGCCTCCAAATTTATTCTTTTTGCTTAATCCTGCTTTGGCTATGTGGGATCTTTCTTGGTTCCATATGAATTTTAGGGTTGTTTTTTCTAGTTCTGTGAAGAATGACGGTGGTATTTTCATGGGAATTACATTGAATTTGCAGATTGCTTTCGGTGGTATGATCATTTTCACAATATTAATTCTACCCATCCAGGACCATGGGATGTGTTTCCATTTGTTTGTGTCATCCATACTTTATCTCAGCAGTGTTTTATAGATTTCCTTGTAGAGATCTTTCACTTTCTCCATTAGGTATATCCCTAAATTTTTGTTGTTGCTTTGTTTTGTTTTGTTTTGTTTTTCTGCAGTTATTGTAAAGGGGATTGGGTTCTCTATTTGATTCTCACCTTGGTCACTGTTGGTGTGCAGCAGTGCTACTGATTTGTGTATATTGATTTTGTAAGCTGGAACTACTGATTTCATATATCAGATCTAGGAGCTTTTTGGATGAGTCTTTAGAGTTTTCTAGGTATACAATCATATCACTGGTGAACAATGACAGTTTGACTTTCTCTTTACTGATTTGGATGTCCTTTATTCCTTTCTCTCATCTGATTGCTCTGGCTAGGACTTCCAGTACTATGTTAAATAGAAGTGGTGAAAGTGGGCATTCTTGTCTTGTTTCAGTTCTCAAGGAGAATGATTTCAACTTTTCACCATTTAGCATAAATTGGCTGTGGGTTTGTCATAGATGGCTTTTATTGCCTTAATGTATGTCTCTTCTATGCCAATTTTGCTGAAGGTTTTAAACATAAAGAGATGCTGAATTTTGTCAAATGCTTTCTCTGAGTCTGATGAGATAATCATGTGATTTTTGTTTTTAATTCTGTTTATGTGAAGTATCACATTTTTTGACTTGCGTATTTTAAACCATCCCTGCATTCCTGGTATAAAACCCACTTGATCATGGTGGATTATCTTTTTGATATGCTGTTGGATTTGGCTAGCAAGTATTTTGTTAAGAATTTTTGCATCTATGTTAATCAGGGATATTGGACGGTAGTTTTCTTTTCTTGTTATGCATTTTCCTCGGTTTGGTATTAGGGTGATACTGGCTTCATAGACTGATTTACTGGGGAATTCCCTCTTTATCTTTTGGAATAGTTTCAGTAGGATTGGTACCAATTCTTCTTTAAAGGTCTGATAGAATTCAGCTGTGAATCCATCTGGTCCTGGACTTTTATTTTGGTGATTTTCTTATTACTGTTTCAATCTTGCTACTTGTTATTGGTCTGCTCAGAGTTTCTATTTCTTCCTTATTTAATCTAGGAAGGTTGTGTATTTCCAGGAACTTGTCCATCTTTTCTGGATATTCTAGTTTGTGTGTGTAAAGGTGTTCATGGTAGCCTTGGATGATATTTTGTATTTCTGTGGTGTCTATGTAATAGCTTCCATTTCATTTCTAATTGAACTCATTTGGATCTTCTCTCTTCTTTTCTTGGTTAATCTCACTAATAGTCTATCAATTTTGTTTACCTATTCAAAGTGCCAGCTTTTTGTTTCATTTATCTTTTGTAATTTTTTTTGTTTCAGTTTCATGTAGTTCTGTTCTGATCTTGGTTATTTATTTTCTTCTGCTGGGCTTGGGGTTGGTTTGTTCTTGTTTCTCTAGTTCCTTGAGGGGTGACCTTAGATTGTCTGTTTGTGCTCTTTCAGAATTTTTGATGTATGCATTTAATGCTATGAACTTTCCTTTTAGCACCATTTTGCTGTATCCCAGGGGTTTTAATATATTGTGTCACTATTATCATTCATTTCAACATTTTTTAAATTTCTATCTTGATTTCATTGTTAACCCATCATTCAAAAGCAGATTATTTAATTTCCACATATTTGTATAGTTTTGAGGGTGTTTTTTGGAGTTAATTTCTAGTTTAATTCCACTGTGTTCTGAGAGGATACTTGATACGATTTCAATTTTCTTAAATTTATTGAGACTTATTTTGTGGCCTATCATATGGTCTATCTTGGAGAATATCCCATGTGCTAATATAAAGAATGTATATTCTGTAGTTGTTGGTTCTGTAAATCTCTGTTAAATCCATTTGTTCTAGGATATAGTTTAGGTCTATTGTTTCTTTGTTGGCTTTCTGTCTTGTCCTATCTACTGCTGTCAGTGAAGTACTGAAGTTCCCTACTATTATTGTGCTGTCATCTATCTCATTTCTTAGGTCTAGTAGTAATTTTTTTATGAATTTGGGAGCTCAAGTGTTAGGTGCATATATATTTAGGATTGTGATACTTTTCTGTTGAGCTAATGCTTTTATCATTATATAATGTTTCTCTGTCTTTTTTTCTGTTATTGCTTTAAAGTCTACTTCGTCTGAAATAATAACTACTTGTGCCTGTGTTTGGTTTCCATTTACATGGAATGCTTTTGTCACCCCTTTGCCTTAAGTTTATTTGAGTCCTTATGTGGCAGGTGAGTCTCTTGAAGACAGCAGATACTTGGTTAGTAGATTTTTATCCATTCTGCCATTCTGTATCTTTTAAGTGGACTACTCAGGTTATTTACATTCAACATTAGTATTGAGATGTAAGGTACCGTTCTATTCATTATGCTAGTTGTTGCCTTAATACCTTGGTTTTTGTTTTTGTTTTTTTTTTTTATTGTGTTATTTTTCTATAGGCCCTTTGAGATTTATGCTTTAAGGGGGTTCTATGTTGGTGTATTTTGAGGTTTTGTTTCAAGATTCAGAACTCATTTTAGCATTTCTTGCAGTGCTGGTTAAGTCATGGCAAATTCAGCATTTCTTTGTCTGAAAAATACTTTACTTCTCCTTCATTTATGAATTTTAGTTTTGCTGGATGTGAAATTCCTGGCTAATTATTTTCTTTAAGGAGCCTAAAGATAGGACCCAATCCCTTGTGGCTTGTAATGTTTCTGCTGAGAAATCAGCTATTAATCTGATAGGTTTTCCTTTATAGGTTACCTTATGCTTTTGTCTCATGGCTCTTAAGATTCTTTCCTTCATCTTGACTTTAGATAACCTGATGACTATATGCCAAGGCAATAATCTTTTTGTGATAAATTTCCCAGGAGTTCTTTGAGCTTCTTGTATTTGGATGTCTAGATCTCTAGCAAGGTCAGGGAAGTTTTCCTTAATTATTCCCTTAATATATTTTTCAGACTTTTAGATTTATCTTCTTCTTTAGGAACACCAATTATTCTTCGGCTTGGCTGTTTAACATAATCCCAGATTTCTTGGAGGCTTTTTTCATTAAAAAAATTTTTTTTTCTTTGTCTTTATCTGATTGGGTTAATTCAAAAGCCTCAACTATGAGCTCTGAGGTTTTTTCTTCTACTTTTCTAGTCTACTGTTGAAACTTTCCACTGCATTTTGTATTTTTCTAAGTGTGCCTTTCATTTCCAGAAGTTGTGTTTTTTCTATATGATATCTATTTCTCTGGAAACATTTTTATCTATATCTTGTATTTTTTTAAATTTCTTTATGTTGGTTTTCACCCTTCTCTGGTATCTCCTTGAGTATCTTAATGACTAATCTTACGAATATTTTATCTGGCAACTGAGAGATTTCTTCTTGGTTTGGATCCATTGCCAGGGAGCTGTTGTGATCTTCTGGGGGTGTTTTAGAACCCTGTTTTGTCATTTACCAAAATTACTTTTCTGGTTCCTTCTCATTTGGGTAGACTATTTTTTTTTTTTTTTTTTTTTTTTTGAGACGGAGTCTCGCTCTGTCGCCCAGGCTGGGGTGCAGTGGCGTGATCTCAGCTCACTGCAAGCTCCGCCTCCCGGGTTTACGCCATTCTCCTGCCTCAGCCTCCTCAACCTTACGCCCGGCTGGTTTTTTGTATTTTTTTTTTTTAGTAGAGACGGGGTTTCACCGTGTTAGCCAGGATGGTCTCGATCTCCTGACCTCGTGATCCGCCCGTCTCGGCCTCCCAAAGTGCTGGGATTACAGGCTTGAGCCACCGCGCCCGGCCTGGGTAGACTATTTTTTTAAATTGTTCTTGAATTTATTTTTGATTGGACTGTGTTTTCTTCTGAATTTAATTTTGTTTTCCCCTCTTAGGGATCAGACTTTAATGTTTATTTTAGCCTTATTTGATTCTTGGTGCTCATAGGGGTGAAAACTCTGTATGAAATCCTTAGTTACAGAGAGTCTTTGTGCACTGGCTTTCCCCAATGCTGGTTTTAGTAGTTATATTCTTGGTGTGTGGGTGAGTTTACCGTCTCCTATGATGTTGGAATGGCAGGGATCTCTTGAAGCTTATCTTGTTCTCTTGTCATATGTACTTTATTTGTTTGTTTATTTATTATTTATTTACCAGTGTTTTATTTACTGAATTGATGATTCATGCTTCAGGTCAATAGGGAACGTATTCCTTGGTAGGCACCAGTTGTGGCTAAGGCAGATAGGTAGATGTAATACCCAATGGTGGGCCAAGGTCCCAGCCTTGATGTGGGTGCCTAGGAGAGCTCTCAACTAGATGTGCTGATGTTTTTACAGGGTGAGGAATGGGAGCTACCTCAGCTCCCCTGCCAGGTAGGTAGAGAAGCTATTCACCTCACTCCTGTCCTAGTATATCAGCTATTCAGATCAGATGGGCACCTCTTTTCATCTATAGGAAGGGTGATGTCCCAAGTAGGGAAGCATTGTGACTCTGTCTCTTGAGAACGCCTCCATCTGGGGGATGTTCCTCCTGTGGAGCTGTGCTCACCCTGGATTTTTCCAGAAAGGCTGTCTATAGGTGTCTCCACACTGCATTCATGTAGGGGAAGCCCCAGCTGTTTCTGCGGTGGACAGCCAAGTGGAACAAGGACACCTTCTCCAAGGCCCTTCATGATCACAGAGGCTGCCTGCCTTTTGGGGTATACGTGCAGACTTTCCCTACTGCACCCAGCACTGCAATTGTGTCTCTGCTGTGAGAAACTACTCGCCAGCAAAAAGATCTAGAACTAAAAGCCTGCTGTTCCAATTTTTTTGTCCCAAGGGGTGATTCCTTAATGTGGTGCTCTCCCCTTTCCCCTAGGGATGGGGCATCCGAAGAGCCAGACTGCAGTGATTATCATTGCTCTTTTGGGTCTAGCCACCCAGCAGGGCTACCACACTCTGGGCTGATGGTGGGGAATGCCTGCAAAGGGCCCAGTTATGTGATCAGTCTTCAGGTCTCCCAGTCATAGATAACAGCACCCGCTCTGGTAGAGGTGGCAGGAAAGTGATATAGACTTTGTGAGAATCCTTAGTTGTAGATAGGCGTAGTTTGCTAGCTTTCTCAAAAGCTGGTTGGTAGCATTGAATCCTGGCTAGCAGCGAAGTTGTCATGTGGACCGATTTGGGGCCTCTGCTTAGCCAGGATATTGCAGGCAATGGTGTTAACAGTTGTTTTCTTCTTCCTGGGAACAGTGTTATTCTATCATGAGTTGCTGTAATGGCCTGAGTTAGTTGGCCTCCAACCTGGAGGTGACACTTTCAAGAGAGCACCAGCTGCGGTATTAGCAGTGGAAATTGAGATGGCCCCAAGTTAGCCAGGGAAAGTATTCTGGTTTCTCAGGTAATGGGTGGGGCCATAAAGCTCCCAAGTGTTTATGTCCTTTGTGTTCAGCTACCAGGACAGGTAGAGAAACACCATCAGGTGGGGCAGGGTTAGGTGGGTCTCAGCTCAGATTCTCCTTGGGTGGGGCTTGCCATGGCCACTGTAGGGGATGAGGAGGTGGTTCTCAGGTCACTGGGGTTATGTGACCATAATCCCCAGAGGGGATTATGGCTGCCTCCGCTGTGCAGTATACTTCACCAGGGAAGTGGGGAATAGCCAGTAGTGAAAGGCCACACCCACCTCCCACATAGTTGGTGAGACTGGTCTTGCTCCCACAGTGCCCTGCTAATATTTTAGATCCAGGCAACCTGTGTGTGCAACTCAGACCTTTACCTGGCCATTAGCTTCCCAGCTGAGAAAACAAGCATGGCCTTCAGGCCATGCCCTTCCTGTCTGTTCATAATGTCAGTGACTCTGTGCTTATATCTGCAGCAGATCCCACTCGCCACACCCCCACTCAGGATTCTGGTCAAGAAAGTTTGTGCACAGTCAAAATTATCACAAAATTCAGTTGGAAGCTTCTTTCACCTTCTAGCCCCTCCCTAAATCTGCTGGTTCCCTTCCCCAAGGGCTCCTGTGAGATATAGTCACGGACGGCTTCCCTGGGCAGAAGCTGACAACTGGGAGTATCTACAAAGCTCTTTCTGCTGCTGACTCTACTTTAATATTGCACATGGCTCCGTAAGTCTGTTCCAGCTGTAGGTAAAGTTAAATCCTTCTCCCGTGATCTGGATTTTCAGAATCCTCAATGAGGAAGTGTTTTCGGAGACAGGTTTTCCCCCTCTTACACTTTGGTAACTAACAGTTTTTGCCTGTCTCGTAGAGTTTGCAGCAACATAACACTTCTTTCAAAGGATCTGTAAATTCTTTCCGTTACCCTCATACATTCCTATGATAACTCTTGGTGCAAAAGTTCACAGTGTGAGTCTCCACATGCTGTTCTATCCATTCAAGTGGGAGATGCATATTAGCCCTGTGTCCTATCCACCATCTTCCTGAGTTTTACCCTGAGGATTTTTAATACTGCTGCTTTGAGTGAAGCAGAAGCTAAAAAGGGAAAAAACAAATTTTCTTTCCTTTCCTTTGGTATGAGCAGCTTCCCCCTTGAATCCCTCCCTGCTCTGTGCCATTGTACCCTGCTCTGCAAGTTTTTATGAGTTTGTAGATTCATGTTTTCTGTACCTAGTATGTGTAAGTCTCTGTAGCACCACAGAGGTCATGAGACATGCTTGAGCAAGATTTGATTACAGCCATCTGGGCGCCATAGCAAAGGACATGAGATAAGATTGTGCAGGCATCTTGAGCAAGCCTAGATAACAGCCACCTGGCCTGCATAGCAAGAGTCACATGAATGCTTGAGTTATGAGCCTGTCACTGTTTGATAAACTGTCTTTGTTCTACCTGCTTTCATGTCACTGCATTTCGTGCCATGGATGCATGTAGAAAAGTCAAGCCCTGTCTTTTTCCAGGGCTCAGCCTTTTGGATGTGAATCCCCTGAGCAGGTGCCCCTAAATAAAATCCTCCTCTTCCACCCTATTGGTCTCCCTGGTCTCCTGATTCCCACAACATGAGAACCCCAGAATATGTCTTTCAGTTAACATGTGTGTGCACTTCTGATGGGCATAAAACTAGGAGTTTAATTTATAATTTATAGGGTATACATATGTTTAGATTTACTAGGCATAATCAAACAATTTTCAAAAGTAGTTGTACCAATTTATAGTTACACCATTTTATATTTTTTAAAAATATGTAAGTATCTTACTTATATATATATACTTTAAATACCCTCCTCACCCCTTCAACTTTTTTTTAAAAACAAAGCATGATATTTGATTTTGTTCTTTAACCAATGGATCAAATAATAGTCACAAAATGCCAGATGCAAATTTTCTCTGTGTATATAATTCTTTTCTGCTGCTTGAGAAAATGTGAGAGTCTTCTCTTTAGATCATAAAGTGACATATTATAGCACCTCTCATGCACTAAGTGCTCAGAAAAGTTTGTAGAATCACTGAAGTCAAAAGAGAAGAATTAGAAAGATTCATCATTTTATGATCAACCATTAAAGTTTATTTAAATATCCAGATGGATCCAATAAAAGAACAAACATAGAAAGAAACAAAATCAAAAATCACAAGCATTCTTATACACCAGTAACAGACAAGCAGAGAGCCAAATCAGGAATGAACTTCCATTCACAATTGCTTCAAAGAGAAT